>NW_007250364.1:167803-197515 GCF_000164805.1 Carlito syrichta
GGTGACCAGTATCCAATTAATCTCACCATTAATATTCAATTCAAGACACTGTGTTTTTCGCTTAGCACCTACCAACAGTAGGCTGCAGTGCCAGCTGCTGATTGTGCAAATAACTATGTAAGCACATGCACAGTCATCCTATATTCGTGTGTATATGGCAACTGTAATTTGTAATATGCTAATACACTTTCAATGTGTAAAAAACATTGACCCATATTACATTAATGATGCCACCCTATTCTAGAATTTGTAACTTTTAATTAAGAAAAAATGTAGCACTCTCATCAGCAATACTCATTTTTATAATTCTACACTGTGTTAAAATGGGGGTAATTTAGATAAATGTTTTATCTTTATATATCTAAAAATAAGAATCAATTGTTTTTTTTTCCATATGGAACAGACACTCTTCTCTATATTGTTCTTACCACTGCATTTTTTAATGTTCAAACAAAAACATATTTACTTATAAATCCAAGTAAAATATCTGAAGGGGACCCCCACCACTCAAAAATGAAATTATTTTTTGGAGGGCAAGTCCCTTGTGGTATAGGCTTCCCCCACAAGATAAGCATTCTAGGAACACCTCAGCGTCAGTATATCAGAGAGTATTGTGAGAGGCAACATATGACTTCAGTGAATTCTGGGGGGAGATTCTGTCAATGCATTTTCCCATTTCACAATGGGTGATTTAAAAGCACATCTGCCCACACCACGCGAAGTGCTCAGCATGTTTTGATAAACCTGAATGACTCCTATGCCCAACTCTCCCTATTCACCCAATCTTGCTAAGAATGATTTTTGTTGCTGTTGTTTACCCAGATGAAAAAAGTTCTCAAAGAGAACAGAACACTAAAAAGCATCAACATTGAGGAGTTTAAAAACTGTTTTGAGCTGTGGAAAAAGCATCTTGATAGGTGTATTGCAGTAAATGAAGAGTATTTTGCAGATGACTGAAACTTAAACATGTAAGAATAAATACACAATTTTTATAAGTAAATTTTGGTAGTCATCCTCATACATGGTTCTATGAACAAACATTTATTGATACTATGTTGTTTGATGAGTTAAAGGTTGACAGCCAATTACAAAGTTTACAAAGAGAATGGGTGAGGGGGGATACATGACCATGCAATGGATTCCTTGTTCACTACCAGGGGAGTGAGGGCCAACTAGAAGCCCAAACTTCACCTGCATGCAGTCTATTTATGTAGCGAATTCTCACTTGTACCACACAACTCTTTAAATAAATGAATGAATGAATGAATAAATAAATAAATAAAGACATGGGTCAAGATATGCCGTCAACATCTAGGAACAAAGGAAGTGGATTCCCTCTTAAAGTTTCCAGAAGAAATGCAATCCTTGGGGCACCTTGCTTTTGGTCATTTCAGACTCCTGACTTCCAGAATGATACAATAATGTGTGGTGTTTCCAGCCACCAAGTGTGGTATAATTTGTTACAGCAGCAATAGGAAACTAATGGAAATTCACATCTGGGTGTCATACCATGATTTAAAATTTTTCATTGATTCCTTATTACACATAGTATTAAGTAAGTAATGTGGTAGTAGATGCCTAACAACTGGATCTCTGAGTTAAAAAGACCTGGTTTGTAGTGTTTGCTAATAATTGTGATATAATGACTCTAGTCATGGTGAATTTCAAGTTATCAACCTCACCTAACTGAAAGTCAGGTGGGAAAAACATGCACAGTCACATTTACAAGCTGATTTAAGCAAACTGTTAGATAAATTCTATTCCCAGTGACATGGCTTTTAAGACCATCCTTCATCTGCCTTCTATCTAAGCTTGCAATCTCAGTTCATACATCTTTTCCTGCTATCTTTCATGTTCTTTTAATACACTGTTTTTTTTTTCCCTAAGATACCTCCATTTTGTCTGTGCATTGAATTACACTAATTATTTATACATCAGCAAGGGCAACATCTTCTTTGTAACCTTCCCTCTCCATCTCACCACTACCCTCATCTTACTGCCACCTGCATTCAAAATCAAAAGAGCATGGAGATGATAAAAAGTAAGATAGACAAGTGGAACCTTATCAAACTGAAAAGCTTTTGCACAGCAAAAGAAGTCATCAAGAAAGTAGGGAGACAACCCACAGAATGGGACAAAAATATTTGCTAATTGTGTATCTGACAACCTGTGATCTACAAGGAACTCTAATGAACTGAAAGGAGAAAAACAAATAGTCCTATTTTTAAAGAGGGCAGAGGACATGAATAGATACATCTCAAAAGAAGACATACGAGTAGCCAACAGATACATGAAAAAATGCTCTCCTCACTAATCATCAGAGCAATGCAAATCAAAACTAAACTGAGATACTACCTTTCCCCAGTAAGGATGGCTATCATTAATAAATCAAAAAACAATAGATGCTGGTGTGGGTGCATTGAAAAGGGAATGCTTCTACACAGTTGGTAGAAGTGCAAACTAGTCCAACCTCTGTGAAACATAGTTTGATGATATCTAAACTAACTATAAATTGACATTCCATACGGTCCTGCAATTCCCCCCAGAGGAATTGGAGGAACACCAATTATTCTACAAAAAAGATACTTGCACATGTATGTTTATTGCTGCACTATTCATAATAGCGAAAACATGGACCAACACTTATGCCCACTGAATGCAGACTGAATAAAGAAAATTTGGTACATACACATTGTGGGTTATTATGCAGTCATAAAGAAGGACAAAATCATGGACTTCTCAGCAAATTGGATGGAATTGGAGACAATCATTCTTAGCACTCTATCTCAGAAACAAATAATCAAATACCACATGTTCTCACTCATAAATGGAACATTAGTCACAATAGCACAAGGAAGGGATTGGCAGTAGCAGGACTCTTGACAGGGGAGGGAGGAAGTGGAGGGCATGTAACAACACACATGATACCTGATCCTAAATAAGGGGAAGTGAGGACCAGTTGGAGGCTCAAATTTTACTTGCACATACATTATTTATGTACCTCATCTTGACTTGTACTCCACATCTTTATAATAAAATAAAGTTTAAAAAAAACAGATGATTATTGCTACCAAATATACATTGTAGCTACTTTTATTATAATTTGAGGCCTAGATTGTAGTGATTTGTTAGTTTTACTTTTCTTTCCCTGAGAATCTCTAGCAGAAATTTCCATTTTGTTATGTTTTTGTTTTCTAGTTTAATTTGGCATAAATATAGGCCCATTATAGACATGAAAAATGTTTGTTGGATTAAAAAAAAAGTGCTTGTTTGGATCACACTGTCAATTAACAAGACATTTAAAAAAGATTAGCTTCACTTGAGAGAGGATCACTCACCAAATAGAACAGAAGCCTGATTTCAGTTTAATAGAAAAGATGAAAGAATCAAGACATATTGAGTATGAATAATGTAATTTTGGATAATGAGCAAAACTTGAGCCCCAAAGATTTCTCAATTATTTTTTGGTGCCCAGCATTGAGCTACAAATACAGATGTTCCTGCCCCCAAGTAGTTTGCAATGTTGAATACACATTAGCTTTAGGGAAAGTCAGAGATTCCCACATTAGATTTCTAAAGAATAAAATTTAGTTCATGGTCTTTGCAAGGGCAACAGAAACATAGATTAAAAAATAAGAATTAAAAAATATAATTTTTTATAATTAGTAAATAACAACAAAAGCCATTATAGCAATGTTGGTATCATAACATGAAATCTAAAATGATGATTATAAATAAATTAAAGCAATCACAATAGAAAACACTCAATCACAAAAATGATATATTAATTATGAACTTGCAAATAATGGAATATACAACAAAATAGAATATACAAATCAAAAACTGCTGATTTTATTACAATGACTAAGGAGGTTTACTTATTTGGAAAAGTTGAGTGTATCTCTTAGATAATTCTATAGATCAAGAAGAAAAATAAATGAAAAAAGCAAGAGAGGAAGAAAAAAAAAAGAAAGGAAGGAAGGAAAAAAGTGAAGGAAGGAGGAAAGAAAGAGAAAATAAATTAGATCAGTTCCAATAACATGTTAGATAATTACATGGATGAATTTTCCGCTAAATACACCAAAAATCCTAAGTAAAATATTCTTAAATTTTTAAAATAAAAATGCTGATAACTAGTGAAAAGCAAGAGATTATATGTAATAATATTATTCATTGAACATACACTGAATTATCATTCACCAATGTTATCATTTGTTATATACTACTATTTTTTCTATTATTAATCAGTATACACTTAAGAGTCCACAGATGTCGCTATTATCCTGTTAGAACTTAGAACTTCATAAAAATAATATTTGAAAATAGTGACATATTATGTAATTCATTAGTCCACAAGACCTGTTTAACTATCACAAATATATTTTATCTTAAATTCCCAGATTTCCAGTGTTGAATTCAATTATTATTTTGATAATATATAGATTTAAAAAAAGGAGAAGACTTATTGGCCAAGGTCTCTTTCAGCAGCCTGTTTCTCAATGGTACATGCATCAGATTTGAAAGAATAATTGACAAATCATAGGTGAAATACATATCATGGCTATGAAGTCTCCTACTATTCATTATTTTCTTGATTGACTTTTCTGGAATTCTTGTTATAAGGATACTGGTCTCTGTTATGTTCAGAGATAGACTTTTTTTTTAAATGATTTTTTTGTTTTGTTTTAAGGTCCATCTCTTTATCCTTTGCTATTAATTTAACAAGCATTTACATGTATTTACTACTTACCAGAAACATCCCAAAGAGCTATACAAACAATAATTTGTTTAGTCCTCTTAACGCCTTCGAATAATGGTTTTCTCAATTTATGACAAGAAGTGGAGACACAGAATGAAGTGGAGGCACAGATAGATAAGGTGAGTCTTCCTTTTCTTTCTTTCTTTCTTTTTTTTTTTTTGAAAGCAAGATATATTGAGGGGACAGAAAAGTTTCCACAGTGGGAGGGGACCCAAAGGGGTTGCCCAATAAGTTGACTCTTGTAACACATAGTGAAGTGAATCTGGATCACACAGCTAATTAATGGCAGAGTTGAAGTTTGATTCTAGGTGATCTATCACTCCAGTATGCATTTGGTATGCTGTCCTGAGTTATCAGTTCATTCTACAGAAAGAAAAATGGTATTAACTGATGTATTTTAACTACCATATTTCCTTGGTCACAATTTCCTTGTACTTTTTTTTGCAAGTACCAGAAATCCACATTTATCAGAGTATACAAGGAGAGAAATATGCCCCAAATATCTCACCAAACTTAACTTTTCCCACAGCACATTTTCCAGTCAAGTTCCATGAGGGATGCATTCTCAGTCTTTTACTTTCTCTCTACAATATCATGATTTCTCATATCTGCTTGTCTTGGTTTCTGCTTCACTTTATTCTTTCTGTACAAATGACATCAATGTTACTTCCCAATTAGTCTGACTTTCATGTCCTTTTGGTAGAAGGACCCAGGCTTCACATTGGTGTTAGACATTTTGTAACTCTGGTGCACCCAGAGTTATTCTCTCACAACAAAAAGAGAGCTAGATTATTTGTAATGGATTATCTGTGATCAGGGTGGTACCCTGACCACAATATCCACTGATGTTTGAGTACTCTTCCCTGTTTACTTATGAGTTAAATATTTCTAGTGATGAGAATTTTCTGGAGACTTAGGAAGCAGAAGTAAAACAACATAATCTTGAAAGGTCATGAGTGTCAGACTCAGGTTCATCAGTGGATTAACTTTGATGTTTATTTCACAAACTCCTGTGTGGCAGCCAGCAACTTCTCAGATCTATCTTTCAGCCTGCAGCCTTTTAAAATTTCAACCTTTTAAAATAAGAATGCATAGGTAGACCTCTTTTCTGGAATAAACCCTTACTGATGTATCCTTATCATCTCTCATGCCATTTTCTTTTTTCACATGTAATATATATCTAAAATAATGGGATAATAATGGGACAATAATTTAACTTAAAAGATATTCACTAATCTTAGGAGAGTGGAAATGCATCTAAGCTGTTTTTTTTTCTGTCTGTTATCTACAACACAAATTTTATGTCTCAAAATATCTGTTCCCTTGTACAGATAAAACACTACTTATGCTTGAATGTATTTTTCGGATAGCTCAATTACAGAAAAATAGAAAAAATTAATTCCTTAGAGAACACTGAAGCCAGTGTCCCCTTAAATTAACACAGAGTAGACTAATATTATTATGAAGGTATTTAAATTTTTCTTACTAGATTTAAATTTCTCTTCATTGACAGAAATAGAAATGAAAATGAAAGCATAAAAATATGGAATACCACCTGTTATGTGCAGTGGGAAACATGGAGAAGGCACAGGGAGAAAATCTGGACCTGAGCCCGGCCACTGAGAGAAGATGCACATCACCACCATTTATCTGTCCCAGGACTGGGCAGAGATCTTCTTTGGCCTGCTCAGCTGTGATCAGCCTCCAACCTGAGACCCAGAGGTGATCTTCACACCCCTCTTGGATTAACCATCACTAGCACAGAGAAGATACTTCAGGAGTGGACACAGAGAGACAGACACTCCACCCCTACACTGGACCAGGCACAGACATGCCTAATCCCAGTAGGATACTTAGCAGCAGCAAGAGCCACAGTGGCGAGTTGGGGAGTGTCCAGATCCAATTCACCCTCTTCCCCCAGCAGTCCATGTTGAGAGCAACACAGTCAGCCTGCACTGAGAGCCGAGGGGAGGGGCTGGAGACGAGAGCCCACTCCCTACCACAGCTGCAGCCAAAAAGTGGCAGGGGTGCTTGAAACCCACCAGTTAAAAAAAAAAAAAAAAAAGGGAAAGGAACCTGAAGTTCCAGAAATGGTCACAAGAGGAAGGTTTTGGGTTTTTTTTTTTTTAAAGATTTTTTTGTTTTTGTTTTTCTGGCTGCTTTTCCCATACATATCTTCCTTTATGTATCTTCTGGCTTAATTTGCCCCATTTTTCCCCATCTTTTTTTTTCTGTTTTTGTTTGTTTTTGATTTTTAGTTTTTTTGTTTGTGTATGAGTAGTTTTGAGGGTGAGTGCATCATTGGGTTTTTTTGACTTGTATTTGTTTGTTTCTTTGTTTATGTGTCTGTCTGTTGGTTTGTGTGTCTGTTTGTTCTCCTGTTTCTTCTGATTTCTCTTCATCTTCCTTCTTCCTTTTCCATTATTTTTCTTTTCCTAATTTAATTTTGGTTTCAGAGGGCATACATATACTCCCTCTATGTAGACAGATAGTAAGGTGGTGGGAAGTAGGTTCCAGGGTACCCACACGCCAGTCAGTGGATACTCTTATCTGCAGATAGCTTCTGAACCACAGCTTCCCCTAGTCCACCTCAGTCAAGGCACCCACTCCAAGTCCAGCTTCACAATTGAACACATCCATAGAATCTACATAAGGAAGAATAGAGTGTTGAGCAAACAGAAGTGAAAATTATCCCCATCACTGAAAAATGGACTTAAAGATGGGGGGGAAAGGGAGGGAAAACCTATCACAAATGAAGAAACTCAATAAACTAACACAGGTACCCTCCAGACTGCTGGAAAGACAGCATCTGAGAATACAGACTTTGGAACTCAAGCAATGAAGAACCCCAAGAATGACTGGTCAAAAACCACAAATCCAGATATCAAGGCATTGGTGGGAAGGAGAAACAGAAATGAAGACATACAAGATGAAAGAATGAAAGGTTTTATAACTGAGGTGACTACAATAAGGAATACAGTAAACAAAATATATAACAAACTGACAAGCATGGAAAATAGAATTAAACAAGCAGAAAAGAACCTCAGAGCTTGAGCATCAAAATATGGAACTAACCCAAACTGCTAAAAACACATAAAGGAAGATTAAAAAGATGGAACACAGCCTCCAAGAGATAAGCAATTATATTCAGAGGATGAACTTATTCCTGAATGGCATTCCTGAGGCAGAAAGGGAGACAGAGACCACCATGGAACAATCATTCCATGGTGTTAGCCAAGAAAACTTCCCTTATCTCATTAGAGATGCAACCATTCAAACACAAGAGATTCAGAGAACAAATCCTGCAAGGCATCAAGTGAGAAGACCAACTCCTATACACAAATAGCAATTCACTTACACAAAGTAGGTATAACAGGAAAAATTCTAAAGGGAGTGAGAAAGAAAGGTCAGACTACCTACAAGGAAGAATAATATGAATAGTAGAATATCACAGAAATACTACAAGCTAGAAGAGACTGGAGTCCAATCTTCAAAGTTCTCAAGGATAGAAAAATTCCACCAAGAATTTCCTATCCAGCTAAGCTAAACTTCATCAGTGATGGAGAGTTAAAATCCTTCCTAGACATTCAATTCCTAAGAATTTATGCTGCCTCCAGACCAACTGCACAAGAAATGCTTAGGAAGGTATTAAACACAGAAGAAAGACAAAAAGTATGACCATGCTTGAAACAGAGAATCAACACAGTATATGACATGACTGCAAAATTGAAAACCCACAAATATATATCAGCCACAAAATCAAAAGAGAACCAACAATCAAACGAACAAACAGCAGCAGCAACAACAAAAACAAATAACTCTATAAGAACCTCATGATTGGGATAAACTCTCACATCTGAATAATCAGCCTGAACATGAATGGACTAAATACATGACTGAAAAGACACAGAATGAAAAACTAAATTAAAAAAAAAACATGACCCCCATGATTTGCTGCCTCTAGGAAACACGACTTAATACAAAGGAAACTCATAGACTCAAAGTTACAGCATGGGAAACAAATTTTCAGGTGAATGGAGCACAAAAGAAAGCAGGAGTCATAATCTAAATATCTGACAGAATATTACAATATTCTGACAATATTTAACAAAAATTTTAAAAAGATACATAAGAAAACTACATAATGAAAAAAAGACTCAATCTTTTGACAAAAAAAAATCCATCTTAAACATATATGCACCCAATACAGGGGCACCAGCTTTTATCAAACAGGAACTAAGTAAAACTAAAAAAAGATATTGACTTTAACACTATCATAACTGGAAACTTAAATACCCCACGTACAACCTTAGGTAGATCATCAAGGCAAAAAAAAAAAATCACCAAAGAGATAAGGAACCTCAACTTGACATTTGACCAAATGGACTTAGTCAAAACCTGCAGAACACTCCACCAACAATCATGGTATATAAAATCTACTCATCATCACATAGAACATACTCCAAGATTGACAACATTCTTGGCCATAAATCAAACATAAGCAAATCTTATGATATTAAAATAGTGCCATGCACCTTCTCAGACCATGGTGGAATAAAAATAAATATCAACACCAACAAAATTCCCCCCAAACCCACAAAAACAAGGACACTAAACAGCATGATGCTGAACAACTCCTGGGTCAACACAGAAATCAAAACAGAAATGAAAAAATTTATGGGGACAAAAGAACACAAAGAAACATCTTCCTAAAACCTCTGGGATGCCATGAAAACAGTACTAAGAGGGGAATTCATATCTCTATGAACCCACATCAAAAAAAAAAAAGGAAAGACCAAAAGTTAGCAACTTAACAAATTAGCTAAGGGAGCTGGAAAGACAAGACCACCAAAACCCTAAGTTCAGCAGAAGAATCCATATCACCAAATTGAAAGCCCAAATATGGGACATAGAGGACAAAAATATTCTAGAAAAAAAAAATCAACAAAAAGCTAGTTCTTTGAAAGGATAAAAGATTGATGAACCCCTAACCAAAATGATCAAGAAAAGAGAGAAAAAGCCCAAATAAACACAATCAGAAATGCAAAAGATCAAGTCACAAACAACCATGAATAAATAAAAAAATTATCAGAGATTACTATGTACACTTGTATGAAAACAACATGAAAATCTAAATGAAACAGAGGACTTTCTGACATCACACAACCACCCAAGGTTGAAACAAGAAGACATTGAGACCCTAAATAGACCAATAAAAACCCAAGAAGTTGACTTCATTATAAGAGAATTTCCTGAAAAACAAACAACAAAACAAACAAACAAAAAACCCTGGACCAGATGACTTTCCAGTGGAATTCTACAAAACACACAAGGAGGAACTCATACCAATAATATGGAAAGTATTGAGAAAACATGGAATTCTCCCCAAATTATTTTATGAAGCTAGCTTCACATTGATACCCAAATCGGTTAAAGATTCAACAAAGAAAGAAAACTATAGGTCAATATCCATGATTAACATAGATGCAAAAATTCTCAACAAGATTCTAGTAAATTGGATTCAACAACACATTTTAAAAATCATCCACCATGAACAAGTAGGCTTCATCACAGAATGTAGAACTGTTTTAACATCCGCAAGACCATAAACGTAATTTAAAACATCAACAGATGTAAAAACAAGAACCACATGATTGATCATATCATTAGATACAGAAAAAACTTTTGAATAAAATCCAGCAACTCTTCTTGATAAAAACCCTTGAACACCTAGGCATAGATCGAACATACCTCAAAATAGTAAGAGCTATCCACGATAAAACCACAGCCAACATACTGTTAGACAGAAATTGGAAGCATTTACCTTGAAAACCGGAACAAGACAATGTTACCCACTTTCACCCCTCCTGTTCAATGCGGTGTTGGAAGTCCTATCTAGAGCAATTAGACAAGAGAAGGAAATCAAGTGTATCCAAATAGGAAAAGAGGAAGTTAAATTATCCCTCTTTGCAAGTGGCATAATCCTATACCTTGAAAACCTAAAAGAACTTGTCAAAAACTTCCTTGCATTGAAAAAGACTTTGGCAAAATCTCAGAGCATAAAATAAATGTATCAAAGATAGTCGCATTCTTATATACCACCAATGAATAGACAGTGAGCCAAATAAAAAGCACAATCCCATTTACAATAGCCGCAAAAAATGAAATACCTTGGCATCTTCCTAACCAGAGAAGTGAAATAAATTTACAATGAATGCTATAAAACATTGCTAAAAGAAATCAAAGGAGACACAAACAAATGGAAAAATATTCGATGCTCATGGATTGGAAGAATTAACATTCTTAAGCTTTCCATCCTGTCAAAGGGAATCTACAGATTTAATGCGATACTCAATAAATTACCAGCACCATTCTTCTCAGAACTGGAATAAAAAATTCAGAAATTACATAGAAGCATAAAAGACCACAAATAGCCAAAACAATCTTTAGCAAAAGAAACAAAACAGGAGGTATCACACTTCCAGACTTCAAACTTTACAGTAATCAAAACAGCCTGATATTGGTAGAAGAACATACATATAGACCAATGGAATAGGACAGAGATTCCAGAAGCAAAGCCTCATCTTTGACAAATCCTTCAACAACAACCATTGGGGAGAGGAGAACATATTCAGTTAATGGTGCTGGAAAAACTGACTGATCACACGCAGAAGATTGAAACAGGACCTCTATCTATCACCATAAACAAAAATCAACTCAAATGGATCTAAGACAACCTCAAACTATAAGAATCCTGGAAGAAAATGTAAGGAACACCTTTATAGAAGTTGGAATAGGCAACCAATCCTTGATCAACTCTCCAAAAGTGAATGCCATAAAAGAAAGGATACACAAGTGGAACCTCATTAAACAACAACAACAAAAAAAGCTTCTGTAAAGCAAAAGAAACTTAAGAGAATGGGGAGAGAGCGCACAGAACAGGGGGAAAAATATTTTCCAACTGTAAATCTGACAATGGCCTAACATGCAGGATCTGCAAGGAACTCAAATGTGACAAAAATAGAAAAAAACAACCCTATTAAAAAGTGGGCAAAAGATATGAATAGACACTTCTCAGAAGACATATGAACATCCAACAGACACAGGAAAAAATGCTCAACCTCATTAATCATCAAAGAAATGCAAATTAAAACCACACTGACATACTACCTAACTCCAGTCAGGATGGTCATCATCAATAACTCATAACACAACAGGTACTGGAGGGGATTCAGAGAAAGGGAACAATGCTTCTACACTGTTGGTAAACAGTGTGGCAATGGAAAACAGTGTGACAATTTCGAAAAGACCTAAAATTCAACCTTTTATATGACCCAGCAATGCCCCTTCTGGGAATATACCTGGGGGAACTCAAATCACTCTGTGAAAAAGATACTTGCACACACATGTTTATTGCACCATTATTCACATAGCAAAAACATGGAACCAGTCATACTGCCAATCAAAAGTGGACTGGATATGGAAAATGTGATGCATATACACAATGGAATATTACACAACTATAAAGAAAAATACCATTGCGGACTTCACAGCAACTTGGATGGATTTAGAGTCTGTAATACTGAGTTATATATCACAGAAACAAAGAACCGAGTACTACATGTTCTCACTCATAACCAGACTTTGACCTTGAACATTTATCATAATATGACAAGAAAGGGATTGGCAGCAGTGGGACACTGCCAGGGGAGGGAGGAGGGCACAAAACGTCAATAATGGCACCCAAACTTTACCTGCATGAAGACCACTTATGTACCTAACCCTGAATTGTACCCCACATTTTAAAAATAAAAATTATAATTAAATTTTTAAAAAAAGAAAACTCAGTTTTTGCTTTTAGGTCCTTGAACTGATTGAATAAGATTCGTGCCTGTTATAAAGAATAACCCTTATTATGAAAAGTAATGTCAACTGGATTGTAAATACTAATCACAATTACAAATTAGTTTTATAGCCACACCTAGATTAGGGTTTAAACAAAAATCAGCCTCCATAGCCTATCCAAATTGATGTCTATAATCAACCATCATACAGGAATAACAAGAAATCTTGTCATAAACAGTAAAGGATAGTTCCAGATAAAAGAAAAAGGTGAATGTAAAAATTTCAGATGGGTCATAAATATTACTTGGGGTCATTTTTGCACAGTGACTAAATGTGCTGACAACATGTAATACATATAATAACATGTTTAAAGACACATTTATAAAAATAGTTTCTCAGATTCTTTTTTTTGAGAAAGCAGTATCTATTGAGAGAGCAGAAAAGTTCCCATAATGGGAGGGGACCCCAGAGGGTTGCCCCAGTTTAAGAGATTCTTACTTCTACAGTGCTAGTTCTGTGAATGCCTGTGCCAACTACACTGTAAAGCATGTTGTGAAGTAGTGATTATTTTTATTATTTATTTTTATTGTACATATTTATGAGATGTCTGTAATGATGTCTATACATTGTGGAATTAAATCAAGCTAATTAACATCTGTCATCTCACATGCTTATCATTTCTTGTATGTGGTGAGAATATTTAAAGACTATTGTTTTCTCAATTTTCAGGCACTGTATACAGTATATCATTAACTGTAGTCACAACGTTGTACAATAGAGCTCCTCACATTATTACTCCTGTACAACTGAAATTATATATTCTTTGGCCAACATCTCCCCATTACTTAGCCCCAACTCTTGCCAGCCCCTGGTAACCACCATTCTGCTTTCTACTTCTATGAGTTTACATATCCACATATATGTAAGATCATGCAAAATTTTTATTTCTGTGCCTGGTTTGCTTCACTTAACCCAATGTCCCCAGGTTCATTTATCTTGTTGCAAATGACAGGATTTTATTCTTTTCATAAGTCTGAATAGTATTCCATTATGTGTGTGTGTGATCATATTTTCTTTATGCATTCATATGTTGATGTATGCATAAATTTATTCCATATTTTGATATCATGAATGTTGTTGCAAAAAACATGAGAATGCAGATATCTGTTCAGCGTGCAGATAAATTTCCATTCAATATGTACCCACAAATGAAATTGTTGGATCATATGGCAATTCTATATTTCAAGTTTTTTGAGAACCCTCCATACTGTTTTCTATAATGGCTGCAATATTTTATATTTCCACCAACAGTATCCAAGAGTTATCTTTTCTTCATACCCTCCTTAGAACTTATCAATTACCTTTTTAATAATAGCCATTCACATGTGTGAGGTGATATCTCACTTTGATTTTGATTTGCATGTCCTTGATGTTTAATGATGTTGAACTTTTTTTTATATACTCATTGGCCATTTGTGTTTTCTTTTGAGAATTTTCTAATCAGGTCCTTTGTCCATTTTTAAATCTAGTTGATTTATTGCTATTGAGTTATTTATATATTTGGTATGTATATATTATTAGATGTATGATTTGAAGACATTTTCTTCTATTTCATAGGTTGGTTCTTCTCTCTGTTGAATGTTTCCTTTGCTGTATAGATGATTTTAGTTTGATGCAATCTCATTTGTCTAATTTTGCTTTTGTTTCCTGTGCTTTTGGGGTCATATCCAAAAATCTTACAGAGACCAATGTCAAGCAGCTTTTATGCTTTGTTTTTTTAATTATAATTTTTACAGTTTTAGGACTTCTGTTTAGTCCTTAATTCATTAGGTACATTTTAAATATTAGGAAAAAAAGTCGATTTGGTTGTCAACATTTTGTATCTTATATTTCAATAAGAATATAAATTGGTCTGGGTTCGGTGGCTCAGCCTGTAATCCCAGCACTTTGGGAGGCTGGGGCGAGTGGATTGCCTGAGCCCACGTGTTGAAGACTCACCGAGGCAACTTGGCGAGACCTGTCCACAATAAATAAAAAAAATTAGCCATGCATGGTAGCGCGCACATGTAGTTCCGCTACTTGGAAGGCTGAGGCGAGAGGATCACCTGAGTCCAGAAGGTCGAGGCTGTGGTGACTGGGAGCTTGCTACTGCACTCCAGTCTGGGCGACAGAGTGAGACTCCAACTCAAAAAAAAAAAAAAAAAAGAATATAAATTGTGCACCTGCAACTGGATTATCTAACACAAGTATACTAATTTCTCAATGCCTCAGTTTTCTCTTATGTTAAATGGAGATAATAATAGCAAATACCAAATAAGGTTTGGGAAAGATTAAGTTATGAACAATAGGCAAAAAGTGCTTCAAAGAGTGCCTATTCATAGGATGTGTTGTCGGTATTAAAAACAAATCCTTTTTGTAATAATGCTATTTTATAACAGCATTCTATTATTAATTGACCTTTTAAAAATAATTTTTAAATCACAAGTTGCTGCTGTACTTTTAAGAATATCATTACTACTGAAAGTGATAACTTTAAAATATTGAAGGATAAGTATTTACTATGACAAGAGTTCTATTCGATATAATGTTTAGTCAAACATTTTAAAATTTAGAATAGGCATTGGACAATTTATAATTATAAGGAAGAGCTAGAAAACAAAAGGCAAAAAGACTGGAGTATTGTAGTACTGAAATCATTTACTTTTTATATTTTCCAAAGGTTTGCAATGTCTCTGAAACTGCACACAAAACAACTTAATATGTTAATGCTTAGTTATCAAAAAACCAAAGATAGCAATTATTTTACTATATTATATATAAAATATATGTTTGTGTGTGTGTATATATATATGCACAAACACATACAATACATATATATCTTATAACATGTATGCCTTAAATATACACAATAAAATTTATTTTTATAATATAAAATCTTTCGTTATTCTGAGGAATGCCTGCTGTTGACTGAAGTCATTTTATTGCCAAAATTTATTAAACTAGCAGAAGGCAGTATAATAGATTCTTCTTTTCCATACTGTATAAGGGTTTTAATCTCCAGCACTCACTGAGACACACATCTAAGTCGAAAAAGTTGTCTCTGAACATTTTCTATTTTTTTTTTATGAGTTCGAATGTGGTAATGCATGCATAATATCTTTTTAGGCTCAGATGAAATATATAATACTGGTAGTTAGAAATATAATAAGTTAAATAAATTTTTATGTAGAACTTGATACAAGGGAACTGTAACCTACTATTTTAAGTAATCATGGATCTTAAACATTATAATAATAGAGATCGGGAATCATATATTGGCAATTCCCATACTTTGAAATGTAAACCTTTGTAATATCATGATATAAAATATCATTAAATTTAAACATTAGCTTTACTCTATGGAAGCAAAATTATTTAAATAACACTATGATTATTTTACTTGTAAAAGTAGACATCTTCACAGATGTAGGTAAAAGTTATAGGTTATTTTACAGCTAGCACTCTCTTCTGGAGAAAGATTTATTGAAAGAAATAAAATTCAAGTTAATCTTAACATAAAATGGAATGAATATTACAAATATTGAAATATATACAGTATTGCTTTTATATTTTTATATTGCAATTTTGAAAATTATTAAATTGTTTTTTTCTAAATTGTGTAATTTAAAATTACCAGGTAAATATTTATTTATTTATTTGTTTGTTTTATTATAAAGATGTGGGTTACAATTCAGGGTTAGGTGTACAAATGTTGATTATCTTGATTATGTACCCTTGTTGATGAGGTGTACCCCTCCCTCCCCTAGCAGTTTCCCTCAACTGCCAATCCCACCCCCCTCCGCTCCCTCCCCCATTGGCAGTTTCCCACTACTGTCAATGCCTTCCTTATAGTATTATAATTGTTCAAGATCTGCTTATGAGTGAGAACATATGATTCTCTGTTCTTTGTACCAGGAAATATTTAAATGCGTATATAGAAGAAAAACAGGACCTAAATCTTTAGAACTCTAAGTGACAACTCTTTCACTTTCCAATAAAATCGAAGCCATTGGTAATTTGCCTTTTAGCCCAAGATTTTTACTGTATCACAATTCTTCGGTTTCCAAACATTTCAAGCATAAAGTAGAAGTTTTCTTCGTCGATTTGGCCATATGCACATACATGAAACAGGTATTAGTTAAGCATTTATTATATGCTACTTATTGTCCCAGGATCAGAAATTATAAAAATAAAAAAATATAGACTTTTAAGAGCTTAAATTTGGAAAAGGATAGATTGTGACACACACATAAACAAGTGTGACAATTTTTCCTGGGTGTTTTGTTAGATACATGTAGCCACTGACTATGGAGTTTTCAGTTACATCTGGATGAGGAAGCAGGTGGGGAATGTAAAACTTAAGCTAAGTATTAAATAATGGATAAGTCTTTGCTAATCATTATACTAAAATATTGTGAATAATCAAAATTGTTGGAGCATAGGGTTTGAATACATCAAGAGAGGAGAACTGGAGAATGAAATGATGCACAGGAAGAAAGAGGCAAAGGTGAAATCACAGATGGTTTTTTTAAATCAAGAAATTATGCATAAATGTTGATTTACTATTCCTTCTTATCTTATAGCTCAGCCACTCTCCTCCCACTTCCAGCTGCAGCCAACTCAGAAATTTGTTTGATAGGGAAGATTACTCTGAATTATTCCCCTGAAAAAACTCAGTCTTTATGTAATAATCTCCATCCCCACATCTGTCCATCCCAGTGCAGCTAGACTTATCTCACATTCAAATTATTGGAAACACTTTTACAGGATTTGGACAATCATATAGAGATATGCCTAATTTTTATTGTTTTAGTTGACTGTCCTGTACTTTTTCTTGACACATGGAACTTGCCAGCTTCCTTAGTCTCAGTCACACCATAATAAGACTGATCCCATTGTCACTGACTACACAGATTAACAAGAGATTTAGATTTTATAAACTTTTCTATTTTAATTGTTTTTTTCCTCACATATAAAAATTACCTAAAATGTGGCTGGGTCTCTGTTTTTTTCTTTAAAAGTGATTTTACAGGATTACCTTTAGAAATATTTAGTTACAAATAATTTCTGAGAAATGTGTTGCCTTTATCCATTACCAATTTCAAAGCATTCCTTTATTATTGCCATAAAAAATTACTACAATAATCTTTTGTTTCCAAAAGGTATATATATATACACACAGACAAAATACAACAAAAAATCCCCACAAGTGTCATCAGTGAAGTGTTTCATGAAAACAGCTTAATGTAATATTTTGCCTCTGTCTCTAATGGTATATACAGTTAAGAAAAATAAAGTGACAGGGTTATTCTCTTTCAGGACATGCTATTAAAGATAGCTGAGAAAGCTTCACATATCTTATATGAACACATTGCTGATGTCAATAGAGCAATTTAAAGTGACTTAAAATTTAGGCAACTTTTAAAACGTTAGTGTCAATATAGATTCTATGAAGTCTTCTCCAGATACCAGCAATTGTTCCGTGAGAAAGATTCAGTGATATTTTCATAGACATTACTGTCCATATAATGATGCTGATGAAATAAATTGAGAAAAATATGTGCTTTTAAAAAATTAAATCATTGTTTTCTAATAATTCCTAATTAATTTATCTGTTGATGATTTATGCTTTATGGATATGAATAGTATTGTCACCCTGATATATGTACATATGGCTTTCCAACTCTAGGATTCTTAGAGTTTACACCTCTTCCTCCAATAAATAGGAAAAAGCTAATATAATAATTAAATGTTACATAGAGATGCGATACTGGAAAGGTAGGAATTAAAGATGACAAGACATTTTATGTCTGAGTAAATGAGAGAAGAAAGTCTTCATTGGCAGAGACATTAATTTTCTATATACATGTTCTCTCAATACTGAGAGAAGTGTTGATGTCTCCTATTACACATGAAAAGATCTATTTCCTTTCTCAATTTTATCAGATTTTGATGCATATATTTTGTAGCTCTGTGATTAACTCTTTCATAATTCAGGCCTTTATATTTCTGAGGGTGCTAGCACTTTTATCATTGTGTGATATTTCTTTTCAGTCCTAGTAAGTTGCTTATTCTAAAGTCTACTTTGTCTTAAGCTAACATGGAAAGCTTTTTCCCCCCTTTCAAAAATTGGTGTTTATGCACTACATGTTTTCTCTGTTTTCTTTTAATCAGTTTGGGTCTTTATTTTTTAAACTTTTTTTGTTTTATATTTTTGTGGAAAGTCTATTGTTGAGTCATTATTTTATCTCATTTACCTTGGAACACAAACAATGAAGAGCCCTCAGAATGACTGGTCTCAAACCACAAATTCAGATATCAAGATATTAATAGAAAGAATAAATAGAAATGAGGAGAGATAAAACAAAAGAATGAAGGAGTTGATAACTGAGATAATGGCAATAAAGAATACAGTGAATGAAAAAACAAACTGATAAGCATGGAAAGCAGAATTAACCAAGCAGAAGAAAGAATCTCAGAGCTTGAGAAACAAAATACGGAACTAATCAAGACTGTTAAAAACATAAAAGAAGCTTAAAAAGATAGAACAAAACCCCCAAGAGATGAGAGATTATTTCAAGAGGTCAAATTTAAGATTAATTAGAATCTCTGAGGCAGATGAGAGACAGAGACTACCCTGGAACAAATATTCCAAGAAATTATCCAAAAAAACTTCCCTCATCTCATCAGTGATGTGACCATTCAAGCATAAGAAATTCATATAACCCCTGTAAGACAACACATGAGATGGCCAACTCCTAGACACACAGTAATTTGCTTACACAAAGTAGGTATAAAAGAAAAAATCCTAAAGGCAGCAAGAGAGAAAGGTCAGACAACCTACTGGGAAAGACCACAGCAGCAGACTTATCTACAGAAGCACTTCAGCCTAGGAGAGCTTGGAGACCAATCTTCAAAGTTCTCAATGGTAAACAATTTCAACCAAGAACTACCTACAAAGCTAAGTTAAGCTTCATCAGTGATGGAGATTTTAAATCCTTCCCATTCAATTCCTAAGAGTTTATGTTGCCTCCAGACCAGCTCTACAAGAAGCACTTAAGAAATTATTAAACACAGAAGAAAGGAAAAAAGAACAGCAATGCCCTTCACAAAAATGCAGCAAAAAGATAGCAAACACATATGAATCAACCCAAAAATCAAAAGAAAGACAACAAACAAATAAATAGCAGCAACAACAAACTCAATAAGAACTTCATGACAGGGATAAACTCTCACATCTCAATAATTAACTTGAATGTGAATGGGCAAAATGCACCACTGAAAAGACACAGAATAGCAAAATGGAAAAAAATATCATGAGGCAACAATATATCATCTCCAAGAGATTCAACTCACCAGAAATGACATAGACTCAAAGTCAGAGGATGGGAAACAAAATTTCAGGTGAACGGAACACAAAAGAAAGCAGGAGTCACGATCTTAATATCAGACAAAATACTCTAGAAGCTATCAAAAATTAAAAAAGATATGGAAGGTTACTGCATAACGATAAAGGTTCAATCCATCAACAAGAAATATCCATTGTAAACATATATGCACTCAACATAGAAGTACCAATTTTCATAAAGCAGTTTCTAGACAAATTAAACAAAGATACTGACTATAACATTATCATAGCTGGGGACTTAAATACTCCACTTACAACTCTAGACAAATCATCAAGACAAAAAAATCAGCAAGGAGATCGGGAATCTTAACGTCATGCTTGATCAAATGGACTTAACTGATATACCTATAGAACACTCCACCCAACAGCCACAGAATAAACATTCTACTCATCACCACATGGAACATACTCTAAGATCAACTACATCCTCAGTCATCAATCAAGCATAAAGAAATTCCATAAGATTGAAATATGCCATGCACTTTCTCAAACCACAGTGGAATAAAAACAAATGTCAACTCCAACAAAGATCCCCCCAAACCTACAAAGACATGGACACTAAATAGCATGATGTTAAACAACTCCTGGGTCAACATGGAAATCAAATCAGAGATTAAAATATACCTGGAAACAAATGAAAATGAAGAAACATCTTACCAAAACCATGAAAACAGTACTAAGAGTGGAATTCATATCTCTATGAACTCACATGAAGAATATGGAAAGATCACAACTTAGTAGCCTAACAAATCATCTAAGGAAGCTGGAAAAGCAAGACTACAAAAATTGTAACTTCAGCAGAAGAATCTGGATCACCAAATTCAGACAAATTAGTGACATAGAAGACAAAAATATAATACTAAAACCCAATGAAACCATCAAGAGAGCAGGGAGACAGTTCACAGACTGGGAAAAAGTATTTGCCCACTGTATATTTGACAAATATAATACTTCTGCCTGAAGATCTTCCTTAACTTTTATTTCACTGCAAATCTGCTGACAAATAATTTGATTTTGCTTGTAAGAAATAGTCTCTATTACTCTTTAAATATTAAAAGTAATTTTACTAAATTTCCAATGAACACTTTGACACAGGAATGAGAAAGGCAAGAATCAGTTTTCGGTAATGTGACAAAAATTGTGGTTAGCAAACAATAGCCATATTTTATCAGGCATTACTAATCCAAGGACTGGTAAATATTGTCTCAGCAAATCAAAATGGTTAAGTTAATAAGAATTGGGCAGCTACTTATAATAACGGAACCCTAGGTATAAGTAAGACATATAAACATAAACCCTCATCCCTTATGTCAACAACCTTGGACCAAAGGGGGCATTGAAGGGTAGGAGAAACATGGAAGAAAAATTGATTCCTGGTCTGGGGGAGATCTGTGGAATGTAGTTTGCTTGATTCTGCACTGTTTTTTATTGAGTTGCATTCAACCCCTTAGCTTCCCCTTCAGCACAAACGACCAAGTTTTGGAACTTAATGATTAAGCCATGGTCAAAAAAGGTGCCAATATCCATTCTCAATTACAGTCATCAGAAAGCAAAATACTAGCCCTGGTTTAAAGACTGATAAAATTGAAGGAATAGATATTTTGTGCCAATGTTTATTAATTCTTCTAAAAATGACCTTTTTTCCCCACATTGTAGACAGGTGTTGACCCTTCATTTTCTAGGTGTAAAGTTTAAGAAAAACATGGAGTATGGTCCATCATCTTGTGTTAAATTAATGTAATTCAGGGGACAAATAGAAACAAACATTTAAAGAATTCTGAAGTTCATATTTTTCTATTTATCGAGGCCAAATAAAAAGAAATTTCTTTTTATTCTTACTTTTTATTTCACTGGGAATGTGAATATTTTGTTCCTACACATGCTTTTAGCAGATTTCTTAAATCTGTGATTCTTAGTTTATTCACGAGTATTACACTTTGAGATCTTAAAAAGTTAGATAATTTGCTGTTTTGCTGCTGAAAGAACACTCACTTACACTGACACAAAATGCAAGCAAAAAGCTAAATTGTTTTTTAAAAAGGAGGCGACAGCATGTGTCTGTGTAGGTGTCTCTGTGATTGCTAGGTTTTTAAATAAAATTTAAAAATTTAAAAATTGTAATTCCACTGATTTCTCAATAAAGTCTCTATGTACTTAGGTTGTCCATAAATTCTTGGAAAGTGCAACTTTAAGCAAAACGACCTGAAACCAATTTCAACATAAGCTAATTTACATAAACACAAATTAAGTTCCCAGGCAGATTTCCAGTCACAAAAATGTCCACTCACTACTAAAAAACATATCAAAACACTTCTGTTGAACACTGAAATAAATTTTAGCTATACATATCTTTAAGAAAGTTTCATAAAATCTAATTAGATGCTTTACCCTCTTATTGCAGTTCAAGGTTGTTGGTGGCTGGATCGTGTCCTGGCATCTCAGATCCCAAGTGGACACTGGCTTTGGATGGGATGCATTCCCATGGGAGGGCCACTCACACAAACCAAAGTCACACTGGGACCACCTAGTTAGCCAACTCACCTGTAATGCACCTGCTTTGCCAGTTAATATCTTAAGAAACTGCACATTAGAACAATTAAATGAACTATCTTGATTTATGCCTGTCTAAAAGACTAGAACCAAAGTATGAATTCATCAATCCTATGCCCTTTCCTCTATAAAGCATGTTTCAGCAATGATAGAGCATGATATTAGCTTTTCCAGACTGTGGAAGGACTGGCGATATCTTTGCCACCTGGGGAACGGATATATGAGGGGAAGATTTTTAAGTCAAAAATTATAAATATATTTTAAATTTTAACATGGACTATACATCATAAAATTAAATATATATAGTATATATTATCACCAATATTAAGAAAATAACTTGCAAAAATATCAAAATAATACAGAA
This sequence comes from Carlito syrichta, assembly GCF_000164805.1. NCBI lineage: Eukaryota > Metazoa > Chordata > Mammalia > Primates > Tarsiidae > Carlito > Carlito syrichta. The sequence goes on from NW_007250364.1 coordinate 190,769, forward strand.
CACAAATTGTTACATTTTAATGTATCAATTTTTAATTAAGAAAATATAAATAAGGGCAAATTTTGTTCATACTGTAGTCACAAAATAATACTTTCTCTCTCATAAAATGCATCAACAAATTCTAAGGGGAAAAAACACAGTTATATCCACAGACACTGAAAAAACATTTGGAAAAATTCAGTTTATATTATTGATTTTTTAAAAAATCAACCAAATAGATATTTAATTAACATCTATCTATCTCAGGTGCATTATTTTAACCAGAAAAAGGTCATCATTCATCCTAAAGTTAAGAAGTAAGAAAAATGTTGTTTCTCTAAAAAAAACTACTAAATATTGAACAGGAAGTATTAGTCACTTAATTATCCACAGAAGCAAAATGAAAATTGGAAGAAACAAAAATAATATTTACCAGTGATGCATTTACTTAATAGAAAAACCTAGAAATTAGGATATAAATAGAAATAAAGAAAAATCTTTAAAATGTGCAATAAATAATTTAGTGATATACAGGTAGTGGTATACATTATGTATATCTTATATATAAGTTATGGCTAATTTATTATTATTATTATTATTATTATTATTATTATTATTATTTTGTAGAAACAAAGTCTTGCTATGTTGCCCAGGCTGGTCTTAAACTTTAAGAGAATATCTTATATATAACTAGCAGTTGTTTTTATGTTTACCATCATACTGTTAGAAAATATCATGAAAGATAAAATATTTTAACAAAAATAAAGCTAAGCTACATTACATGGGAATAAACTTAACAAGAAATGTGCATATCCTAGATAAGAAAATTTAAACCATAAAATTTGAACTTTAATAATGAAATCTATTAAGATTGTGTACAAGAATACAGAAAATAATTAAAATATCAATTATCCTTAATTTAATTGTTAAAATTATGACATCTGTATAATTGTTGAAAGTGTTATTTTTATCTAAAGTATCTCAAAAGACGGGTTCTAACACACAAATGGAAAAACAGACAAAAGAGAAAACCACTGAAGAAAAAAAGAGCAAGAATGATGATACTATTCTATCAGATATCAAAATACAATATTGAGCTTTAATAATTAGAGCAATGTGAATAGATAAGACACAAAAATCAATGTGGGGAGAATCCAGTGACAAATTCACAAGTATACAATAATTAAGGCTGATAGTGATAGATCTCTAAACAATGGGGAAATGTCTATTCCTTAGAAGACTCTGAGATCCCAAGAGAATATATGTCTATTTCTATAACTCTATATCTATCTGTCTGTCTATTTATCTATCTTCGTCATCATCATCAATAGTCTATCATCTTTCTACCTATCATCTCCACAACTTACACCATACAACATTTAAATATATAAATGCCAAAATGGTATCATAAAAGCACTTCAAAATGTTTGAAAATGTAAACATTGAAGTTCAAAATGCCCATTCAAGTGATTCAAGATCCAGAACCAGAAACAAATAATATTATCTAAATATTAAAAAATTGAATAGTAAATTAAAAGTATACATATAAAGGTCAAATATAAATGACACATGAGGAGATAAGTATAATTTCTATACTATATAAAAGGAAACATTTCAAAATATCAATAAAAATGATTGAAGTATAAAATATAGGTAGGTATAAAATGAAAATTACAAGTGGTTCTTCAACTTATACAAATGTTCCAATGTCTAACCTCAATCATAATGAGAAAAACAAAAATTAAACATAAGCTTATTGCAGTATTGTCTACAAAAGTATAAGAATGGAAGCAAACTAAATGCAGGTGCTGGTTAAATTAATTATGGTGCATATATATAATGGAATACTATACCACACACACAAAAAATGAGAAAAACTTGTACTCTATGTTACAGAAAAATATGCAGATAAATGGAAATGTATTTTAACCCTATCATATTAACATAATCTAAAATTTGGTCACACTGAGATCATGAGCCATGGAAAAATAGCTACAATCATAAATTGTGATGTCTATATATTGGTACAAAGCCCTGTAGATGACAATTTGTTATTGGCATTTTTTTTTTTTTTGAGTCAAAGTCTCACTCTGTCTCCTAAACTGAAGTGCGGTGACATGAACATGGTCATGGTTCACTGCAGCTTCAAACTCCTGTGCTGAAGAGATCCACCCTCCTCAGCCTCCCAAGTAGTTGTAACTATAGGAGCAGGCCACCATGCCTGGCTAGTTTATTATTATTATTATTATTATTATTTTGTAGAGATAAAGGCTTGCTATGTTGCTCAGACTGATCTTGAACTTCAGGACCCCTGCCTCAGCCTCCCAATGTGCAGGGATAACAGGTTTGAGCCACCATGCTGGGTCATAATTTGGCAAAATTACAACTGCATGGATTCTAGCAATTTATCCAATTAATATAATTATGCATGTACAAAATATTACCTATGTTACTCATTGAAGAATTGTCCATAAAAGCATAAGAATGGAAGCAAGCTAAATGCAAGTGCTGGTTAAACTAATTATGGTACATACATAAGGTGGAATACTATAACACAAACACAAAATGAGAAAGCTTTGTACACCATAATTTTAAAAAATCTCTCAATATACATCTTATAAGCAAGAGATAATGCAAAGAAGAATTTCTACTGCATTGTTTTGTGTATAAAGGGTAAAATAAGAATTTACATCCATATTTATTTGGATATTGATTAAAACATTTAGAATTATTTAGGGCAAATAATAAAACTAAAGTCCCTGGTTTTGGTATGGGTAAAAGACAACTGTATTTTACTTTTTGAAATAGAAAGTCTGTAATTTATTATGTAATTCATCAATTTAATTAAAGTATTTTGCTGTTCAAGACACCATGTATAAATACTAATGGACATTTCTGAGGTTCATATCAATGAATGTTTATCAATACGAAGATAAACATTTTTCTCCCACTAGAATGCTAGTTTCATGAGAAAAGGGATTATCTTCTTTTCACTAATATATTCCAAGCACCTAGAACCCTGCCTGGTACATTGTAGATGAAGCTCCAGAGAACACCTATCCAAAACCAAAGAGAACATTCTTTTTTTTTTTTTTCTGAGTTGGAGTCTCACTCTGTCGTCCAGACTGGAGTGCAGTGACCACTCCCGGCCACCGCAACCTCGACCTGCTGGGCTCTGGTGATCCTTCCGCCTCAGCCTTCTGAGTAGCCCGAATTACAGGCATGCATATGCTTCCATGCCCGGCTGATTTTTTGATTTATTGTAGAGATGAGGTCTCGCTGCCCAAGCAGATCTCGAACCTGCGGGCTCAGGCAATTCACTCACCTCAGCCTCCCAAAGGCGTGGGATTACAGGCTGAGCTACCAAGCCTGGCAAAGAGAACATTCTTACTAACCAGAATGTGCTGGGCTAGGCTGGGCTGGGCTGGACAGTGCTTGCTGAAGCAGTTACAAAGAATGAATCAGAATTCCCTTATGGTTCTGATCCCAAAGGTTAGTGTCTGTGCTTGGGCCCTTTTGAACTCACATTTCAACGTGTCAGAAGGTAGTTGAAGAAATTTTAGTGTTAGGAAGAGGAACTTAACACCTGTGAAAGAGAAGTATAGAAAAATGCCTAAGTCACACCATAATAACAGCCAGTTTTACAAAATTTCTGAGTTGCACAAAAGGCAATAAAACAGGTAGAAAAATGTAGCAAAATCCCCCTAGGGATTTTTCTTTAGGAAGAGACTGAATTGGAGCACACTGTTTAGATTTGAGATTTAAGTAACACCTCTCTAATTCCATGTCTGTAGAAAAGTTAATATATGTTAGTAAATGCCTGCAACTTCAGGTCCCTATATTTTCATTTGCACATTGTATCAGATAGTCAGTAAAAAAAATTGGTACCAATCTTGAAGAAAGTAAAAGAAGAGAAAGTAGTTACCTCACCATTTTGGGAGGCCAAAATAACTCTGATGTCAAAATCTGAGAAAGGTATTTAAAAAAATTCAAGACTACAGATTTTTAATTCCTCACCAAAACATTAGCTAAACAAATGTAGAAGAATATAAACAGAACAATATGTCATGAACAATTGGAGTTAAGAAGTTATGATGCCAAGAAAACTGATGTCCAGGGTTTTAAAAAACAATATTCTCATAACTTTTGTGTTTTTCTTTATTGTTTCAAGTAGAAAAGTAAACTTAGTTCCTGCTACTTCATATTTGCCAAAAAGAATCCCAATTTTCCAATATAGTTTGGAATTTTTTATTTTTTTAAATTGGAGTCTCACTCTGTTACCCAGGCTGGAGTGCAGTGGTACACTCACAACCACCCCAACGTCGACCTGCTGGGCTCTGGGGATCCTTCCACCTCAACCTTCCAAGTAACCGGAACTACAGGCATGCACTATCACGTCCAGCTAATTTTTGATTTATTGTAGAGATGCGGTCTCACCAAGTTGCCAGGGCTGGTCTTGAACCCATGAGCCTAGGCTTCCCAAAGTGCTGGGATTAGAGGCTGAGACACCGAGCCCAGATGAAAAATGTTTTAAAATTAAATTATCACATGTACTTCAAAGAAATGTAATTTATTTTATATATGAACTAAATAGAAAACTAATATTTTATGCTTTCATTTTAAAATAATAACTGTATAAATTATTAGTTGCAATCAACTAATTTTCCTAGCTAGCTTAAAATATATGCACAAAAATAATTGTAGTGATTGGCATAATTGATGTTATAGTAAAAGATAATTGAAATATGAACAATTATTTTGTACTAATATTAATTTTTAAAATATCAGAGGAAGATGTGATTGATGAATTCAGGCAGATACTACAAATATATATGTATATGTGTATGTATATAATTCTATATAGTTATTTAGAATATGCACAGTACACACATGATTAGCTGCATATATATTTATCTAAATAAATTATATATCATATATGATTGATTTTAGACAAAGTACTCAAAGCAATTTATTGGGTAATATTTTCAACAGGTAAGTAGAAAGAAAAATGAACTTCAAAGTCTAATCTACCAAACAGCAAACACACTTTTATTGCTCTTGTTCCAAAATGTGCTATTGTTTCCATACATTTTGTTTTACATATGCTGTAGAGCACACATTATATAATTATAATATGTGCTTGCATACATAGTTATATGTAGAGAAAATACAAATAATAAGAATGTACAATTTAACTATATAAGTACCATTTTTCATGAGTTTTATTCTTTTGTGAAGATCTCTGTTTTCATCTCTTTTGATTTTTCTTCTGCGTGCAGGTGCTTTTTAAAACTTTCTTGTAGTGCACATCTGCTTTTTTCAGCTTTTGCAATGTCTGAAAAATTTATGCTTTTAAAGTATATTTTTACTGGATGTAGAATCATATGTTGAGAAGTTTTTTTGGTTTGTTTGTTTGGTTTTTTTGGTACTTTAAAGATTTTGCTTCACTGTCTGCTTTCTTGCATTGTTACCAATGACTAATCTGCTCTTGTTCTTCATATTTGTTGTGTGTAAATAATATACCTTCTTCCTCTGCCTGTTTGCAAGATTTTATCATTTGTTTAAGAAATTTGGTTACAATATGTTCTGGTATAATTTTCTTCATGTTTCTCGTGTGTGTGTGTGTGTGTGTGTGTGTGTGTGTGTGTGTGTGTGTGTGTGTTTAGAGTTAATTAAGATATTTGAACCCGTGAAGTCATACCTTGCATCTATTCTGAAAAAGTTTTGACCACTGATTTTTCAAATTTTTTTTCTACTTGCTTTTCTTTCCTACTCTCAGTCTGGGAAGTGTTCTAGGACAATCATAAACTCACTTCATTTTTTCCCTGTCTCTTAGAAATTAGTGTGATTTGTTGCTTGATGACCAGTGTCTTGAAAACTAATATTTCACGTAATTTTTCCTGTTTTTTTCTTTATTATTTCAGACAGGAGGGTAAATTCATCTTTGCTGGAAAGAATTCAAAATTGTCAAGATAGTCTGAAAAACTTTTAAAATTAACTCATTTGTATTTTAGACAAATATTATTTATTTTTGCATATGATCTACATAGAAAATGTACATTTTATTTTTAAAAATTATAGCTACATCAATTGCCATTAATTATAATCAACTAATTTTCCTAATTAGGTTAAAATGTATTTTAAAATTATGATGATAATGACTTAGAATATTAGATATAATTGATGTTATATTAAAAGATAGTTGAAATATGGATATTTATTTTAAATAATATTATTTTTTAAATGTTAAAGTTAAATGTGATAATTCAGAGATAAATTTGTTCTTATTTAAATTAAATTGTATATGCTCTTTAACTGAGTTAATGATGGTTATAATTTCAAAGAGTGTTGATAAATTTAGTAATATAATTGCATTTGGTAAATACATTACAGTGGATATTTTACCAGTAAAATACATACATATTTTTAAAATTAAGCCAGCACAAAGAAAACACAAAACAAATTACCATATTTGTACAATATGTACTGTTATAATTCCCAGTTCCTATTCATTTAAATTAATTCTGTAGCCTCCCCAATTTTCACAATATTAAAACAGTTTTTTCTGTACTTGTAAAATATACCTGGAGGTTATAATAAACTTATGCTCACTTGAAGACACAAATATATTATGACTTCTAAGATTCTAAAAGTAAAATGTACTTTTGTCATCAATTACTTTAGAAGTCTATTGAGATAGTAAAAATAAATCCTTTAACATCACCATGTACTTGCTAATTTTCTTTTTTTTTTTTTTTTTTGAGTTGG
>NW_007250364.1:197602-212752 GCF_000164805.1 Carlito syrichta
GGCCACCGCAGCCTCGACCTGCTGGGCCCCGGCGATCCTTCCGCCTCAGCCTTCCAAGTAGCCGGAATTACAGGCACACACTACCATACCCGGCTGATTTTTTGATTTATTGTAGAGATGAGGTCTCGCTGTCCAGGCGGGTCTCAAACCTGCGGGCTCAGGCAATCCACTCACCTCAGCCTCCCAAAGGCGTGGGATTACAGGCTGAGCCACCGAGCCCGGCTCTCATTTTCAATTTAAGTAAACAAAATCTACTGGCTATATTTTTGTATAGAAAAATGATACTCTATTTCTTTAAGGAGTTGCAGATAACTAGGCATGAAAATATAACTAATTTAATTTTATGAACTGCTCTAATAGTGTTTAGTACAAATTAGTTTAAAATTTATTCACAGAACTTAAGGATTTTTGTGAGTTGTAATAATTATAATGAGAACTAGTATAGTAAAAGGCAACACTGAGGACTTACACTATGCTAGTTGAACTATCTAAGAGTTTTGCATGTATTAACTAATTTGATGTTCATTAAAAACTTAAGCTATTTATTGCCATCCCTATTTCACTGTTGCAAAAACTAAAGTACAGAGTTGTAACTTGTCATTGATATGACGACTTGTCTAATACATCTTTAGTCAGTAGTGCAGCAAGGATTCAGAACCAGAAGCACAACTGAAACTTTTTATTTACTACTACTGCCATAGTGTGTGTGTGTATACATACATATATGTGTGTATATATATATATACACACACATGCATGTGTGTATATATATGTCTTAGAAATAAACATTACATTTTCTAGACAAGTTAGAGTTATCAAAAAAGTTAGTTTTATGCACTCTGTATTTCTAATTGCTATATTCCCATAACTTCAAAATGGTATATCTTCTAATCCATAAATTTCTCCTAAGATTTCTCAAGGCTCTCTACTTAGACTTCAGCATTGCCATGAATGACCTTATTATTATTTTTCCCTGAATATGATTGTCCTAATTTTCCTATGAGGATTGAAATCATTGATTAAGTTATCTATACTATTTATAATTCTTATCTCTCTTTTTAATTTTTACTTGAAAGAATCTTAAGCTTACCACAAAATTACAAGTATAATACAAATAACTTTTTTTCTGAACCATTGGCTAATAAGTTGCTGATATAATGCACTGTTACTTCCAAATACTTTAATGTGCATTTCTTACAAACAAGGACATTCTTATGCTTAACCTCAGAATAACCATAAAAATCCAGAAATTTGCACTGATACATTGCTAATTCTAAAATCCCATTCAAACTCTTTCAGTAGTCTCACAACACCCTTTATAACAAAAGCATTCAGTTCAGAGGACTACTGAGTTTTCATGTCTATAGTTTTCTTCAGTCTGGAGTAGATGTTCAGTCATTCCTTAAATTTCATAACCTTGAAGCAATGACTGATGCTTGAAGAATTTCAAGACTCCTTGAAGAAATGACTGATTCTATGGCTGGGGAAAATAAAAAACAAGATGGACTCAGACTATCTTATGCTAGAAAAAAGGTGCTCAAAAAAGGGAGTGATACTTGTGAATGTATAGACCAGTTATCTTTTTTTTTTTTTAAGTTGGAGTCTCACTCTGTCACCCAGACTGGAGTGCAGTGGCCGCTCCTGGCCACCGCAGCCTCGCCTGCTGGGCTCTGGCAATCCTTCCGCCTCAGCCTTCCGAGTAGCCAGAATTACAGGCGCGCGCTACCACGCCCGGCTAATTTTTTGATTTTATTGTAGAGTTGAGGTCTCGCCTGCCCAGGCGGGTCTCGAACACGCGGGCTCAGGCAGTCCACTCACCTCAGCCTCCCAAAGGCGCGGGATTACAGGCTGAGCCACCGAGCCCGGCTAATTATTACTTTCAAGTTGTGCTTACTTACTTTGAAAGTGATATTATATTTTTCCTATTTTACCCTGTCTGATGGCACATCATTTCATTTTGTTCCCTCACTAGTTGTGTTAATTCATAACTTGTGGGACTTCTCAGTTGTCAGACTTTTTACTGACATATCGGCCAATAAATATTTTGAGACTATGTTGAGAATGTGTGAATATTTTGTATTATAAACTTTCAATATACCCTATTCGATTTAATATATGCAAATTGAGAAAAGTCTCTTATTTTTAAAGTAATTATAAATTGTCAATGAGGACCCACTTAAGTGGCCAATGAGGACCCACTTAAGTTGGTTCCTGTGCCCTTTGAACATGTTCCCTCCCTTTTTTGAGCACCTTTTTTCTAGCATAAGATAGTTTGGGTCCATCTTGTTTTTTTTGTCTTTCCCAGCCATAGAATCAGTCATTTCTTCAAGGAGTCTTGTTTTCTTTTCATTAAGAAATAACATTTTGTAATGAAGATCCAGGTGTTAGGTTTACTTATTGACATAGATGTATTCCTGCCCAAGACCTCTCAACACAAAGAACTGGGAAATGTATCTACATATATACATGCACACATGGCTATTAATGACTACTTATTTCTATGTTTCCTTGTATGTCTATTATTATATATTGTAGTCCGTAAGTTCACATTAATATCTTCAATTTAATCTAGTATCATAGGGTTTATTCTGATATTCTCTCTTTCTTTATTTGTTACTCCTTTTTCCAATAGTAATAGACCAATTTCCCATGAACATTAATGTATCTTTTTAAAAATTGAATCCCTTGTATGTGTCTAATCTCTCATAACCATCATTGTCTTCTTCCCTGTATCTTGCCCTCCTCAAACCACTTGTCTCTAACATCCTGCTTGGACTACTTTTACTGCCACATATGTGAATGTTTTCCCAGTGCCATCCTAGGCTAACACTGTGCTGTCTGCCTTTTCCTAGGGGTGCTCTCCTAAGACCTAGTGTGCTTTAATACTCTGGATCAGAGAATACTTCCTTGTGACATTGTTCTTCACCTAGAACAGGACTCTGTTTAATTCAGAAAAACTGCCTAAATGTTTACAATGGTTAATAAACATTAGTAAGATCCAGCTTCCTTATTTCTAGCAAGACTGGATTAATTACGACTCCCTACTCACAACTGTAGCCATCTAGGCTTCATTGCTGTCCCCAAAATACATCAGACACTTGCTGACCTTAGGGACTTAGAACTTTTATTCTTTGCACTATGTACTTATTGCTCTTTCGTTTTGGAATAAAATTTCATCAGACAACTGCAAGGATAGCCATCTCAACTTTTTTATATTAGTAGTCAAATATCACCTTACCAGGAAGGCCTGCTCTGATCAACCTTCTGACACTGAAATCTGTACATAAAGACTATATTAGTTTTCACCATATGCCTCTATTCTCTTTTCATAAAAATATTTTCAATGGCATTCATCTTATTCTAATATGCTATGTAATTTATGTGTTTTATGTTAAGTTTTAGAAAATAAAATATGCTTATTGAAAATTTATTTGTAACAATAACCATCTGACCCCTGTTTACAGATGTAGGATAATTTCTCACTACTCCATTGCTAAGCTTAATTCCTGGCATTATTGCACAATTTTCTGAACTTAACAATGCCACACTTTTTTTGTCTTCTTATTTATTTTAAATTTTTATTATTATGTACTATTATTTTTATTTTTATGTTCATTGTGGTAAGAACACATAACATGAAATCTACCCTCTTAAGAAATTCTTAAAACACAATGCAGTCTTTTTAACTACAGCTACAATGCAGTGCAATAGATCTCTAGGATGTAATCATCCTGCATAACTAAAATGCTCTTCCCATTGAACAGCTGAACAATAAGTCCTCATTTTACCTTTCCTTCGGTTTCTGGGAACCACCATTTTCTTCTGACTTTCTATAAATCTAACTATTTTATATACCTCATATATGTAGGTTCATAGAGTATTTGTCCTTAAGTGGCTTATCTTTCTTAGCATGAGGGCCTCCAGGTGCATCTATGGTGTTACATATTGCAGAGCTTTTCTCTTTTTTAAAATGCTGAATAATATTTCATTGTATGTATATGCAACTATTCCATTCATCTGTTGAAGAACATTTTGTGGTTTTAATATCATGGCTATTGTAAACAACACTGTAATTAACATGGTATTTCATATATCTCTCTGAGAACTCATTTTTAATTATTTTGGATATATACCCAGAATTGGGATTGCTAGATTTATGTGGTAGTTCCATTTTTAAATTTTAGAGAATTTGCTATATTGTTTTTTAAATTTTTTTAACTTTTTAATTTTTTATTTTAAAATTGTGGGGTACAATTCAGGGTTATGTATACAAATATTCATTGTGCAGTTACCCTTGTTGATGAGGTGTGCCCCCCCCTTCCCCAGGCAGATTCCCACTACTGCCAAACCCAACTCCCCACCTCCCCACCCTGCCGCAGTTTCCCACTAATGTCAATCCTTTTCTTACAGTATCATGATAGTTGTTCAAGGTCTACTTATGAGTGAGAACATGTGATACTCATGTCTTTGTTTCTGTGAAAGATCACTCAGTATTATAGGATCTAAGTCCATACAGGTTGCTGCGAAGTTCGTGATTTTGTTCTTCTTCATGGCTGTGTAATATTCCATTGTGTATACGTACTACATATTTTTAATTCGGTTCTCTTTTGATGGGCAGCACGATTGGTTCCTTGTTCTTGCTATTGTGAACAATGCAGTGATAAACATACATGTGCAGTTATCTTGTTTTTTTTTGTTTGTTTTTTTTTTTGAGTTGGAGTCTCACTCTGTTGCCCAGACTGGAGTGCAATGGCCGCTTCCGGCCACCGCAGCCTCGATCTGCTGGGCTCCGCTGATCCTTCCGCCTCAGCCTTCCGAGTAGCCGGAATTACAGGCATGCGCTATCATGCCTGGCTGGTTTTTTTATTGTAGAGATGAGGTCTCACTGCCCAGGTGGGTCTTGAGGCCTGGGGCTCAGGTAATCCATTCACCTCAGCCTCTCAAAGGCGCGGGATTACAGGCTGAGCCACCGAGCCCAGCTGCAGGTATCTTTTTTATAGAGTGATTTGAGTTCTTCCTGATATATTCCCAGCAGGGGGATTCTAGTGTCATATGGAAGGTCAACTTTTAGAACTTTTAGGAATCGCCACACTGTTTTCCACAGAGGCTGTACTAGTTTACATTCCCACCAACAGTGTAGAAGTGTTCCCTTTTCACCACATCCTTTCCAGCAACTGTTATTTTGTTATTGATGATGGTCATTCTAACTGGAGTTAGGTGGTATCTCAGGGTGGTTTTAATTTGTATTTCTTTGATGTCTAGTGAGGTTGAACATTTTTTCATGTATCTGTTGGCTGCTCATACATCTTTTGAGAACTGTCTATTCATATCTTTTGCCTGCTTTGTAATGGGGCTGTTTGTTTTTTTTTTCTTTTCAGCACATTTGAGTTCCTTGTAGATCCTAGATGTTAGGTCTTTATCAGACATAGAGTTGGCAAATATTTTTACCAGTCTGTGGGCTGCCTCCCTGCTCTCTTGATGGTTTCTTTGGCTTTGCAGAAAATTGTCAGTTTGATGAGGTCCCACTTGTCTATCTTATCTCTTACGGCATGGGCACTTGGGGTTTTGATCAAGAATTGGTTGCCAGTTCCAATTTCTATAAGAGGGTCTCCTGCATTTTCATTCTTTTTTTTTTTTTCTTGAGTTGGAGTCTCACTCTGTCGCCCAGACTGGAGTGCAGTGGCCGCTCCCGGCCACCACAGCCTCGACCTGCTGGTATTTTCTAAGGTTCTTATAGTTTGAGGTTTTGCATTTTAGGTCTCTGATCCATTTAAGGCTGATTTTTGTGTATGGGGATAGGTAGGGGTCCTGTTTCAATCTTCTGCATGTGGTCAGCCAGTTTTCTCAGCACCATTTACTGAATAGGTTCTCCTTTTGCCAGTGTTTGGTGGTGGAGGCTTTGTTGAAGATGAGTTGGTTGAGAAATTGAGGTTTTGCTTCTGGAATCTCAATTCTATTCCATTGGTCTATTGGCCTGTTCTTGTGCTAATACCAGGCCGTTTTGATTATTGTAGCATTATAATAAAGTCTGGGAGTGTGATACCTCTTGCTTTGTTGTTCTTGTTTTTTTTTCTGAGGATTGTTTTGACTATTTATGGTCATTTATGTTTTCATATGAATTCCTGTATTGTTGTTTCCAGGTCTGAGAAGAATGTTGCTGTTTAATTTGATGGGTATTGCATTAAATCTGTAGATCGCCTTAAGTAGAATGGACATCATAACAATGTTGATTCTTCCAACCCATGAGCATGGAACATTTTTCCACTTGCTTGTGTCATTTTTGATTTCTTTGAGTAGTGCTTTGTCGTTTTCATTGTCAAGGTCTTTCACATCTCTGGTTAGGAAGATGCCAAGGTATTTCATTTTTTTGTGGTTATTGTGAATGGATTAAGGTTGGGATTAGTGTTAAGATTTCTGTTTGTTTATTATTGGAGTATAGAAATGTGATTGTCTTTTGCACATTTATTTTATACCCTGAGACTTTGCCAAAGTTCTTTATCAGTGCAAGCAGGTTTTTGAGGTATAGAATCATGTTGTCTGCAAAAAGGGATAGCTCAATTTCCTCTTTTCCTCTTTGAATACCCTGATACCATCTCTTCTCTGATTGCTCTAGCTAAGACTTCCAAAACTATGCTGAACAGGAGGGGTGAGAGTGGGCATCCTTGTCTTGTTACAGTTTTCAGGGGAAACAGTTCCAATTTCTGTTTGTTTAGCAGTATGCTGACTATGGGTTTCTCGTAGATGGCTCTTACTATTTGGAGGTATGTTCCATCTATGCCTAGATGTCTGAGCGTTTTTATCAAGAAGGGGTGCTGGATTTTATCAAAAGCTTTTTCTGCATCTAATGATATAATCATGTGGTTTTTGTTTTTACGTCTGTTGATGTATTTAATTACATTTATGGTCTTACAAATGTTGAACCAGACTTGCATCCCTGGCATGAAGCCTACTTGGTCATGGTGGACGATTTTTGAGGTGTGTTGCTGAACCTGGTTTGCTAGGATCTTGTTGAGAATTTTAGCATCTATGTTCATCAAGGATATTGTCCTGTAGTTCTCTTTCTTTGTTTGATATTCACCTGACTTGGGTATCAATGTGATGGTAGCTTCATAAAATGATTTGGGGAGAGTTCCATCTTTCTCAATTGCCTGGAACACTTTCAATAGAATTGGTATCATTTCCTCCTTGTATGCTTTGCAAAATTCTGCTGGAAAGCCTTCTGGTCCAGGGCTGGCTTTATTTATTTATTTGTTTATCTATCTATTTATTTATTTATTTATTGTAGTTAGTTTTCTTATGACATAGTCAATTTCCTGGATTGTCTTTGGTCTATTTAGGACCTCAACTTCTTCTTGTTTCAATCTGGGAAGGTTGTGTGATGTCAGAAAGTTCTCCATTTTCTTTAGGTTTTCAAGTTTGTTTCCATTGAAGTGTACATAGTAGTCTCTGACTATTTTGTCTTTCATCTTTTGTGTTTCTAACTGTGTTTATTTGGGCTTTTTCTCTGTTTTTCTTGGTCAGTCTTGCTAGGGGACCACCATTCTTGTTTATTCTTTCAAAGAACCAGCTTTTTGCTTCATTGATTTTTTTAAATATTATCTTTTTGTCTGCTATGTACCAGATTTGCGTTTTTATTTTGGTGATCTGGATTATTGTGCTGAAATTAAGGTTTTGGTGGTCTTACTTTTCCAGCTTCCTTAGGTGACTTCTTAAGGCTGTTAACTCGTGATCTTTCCATTTTCTTCATGTGTATTTACAGAGATATGAATTCCCTTCTTACTACTGCTTTCATGTCATCCCAGAGGTTTTGGTAAGAAGTTTCTTCATTTTCATTTGTTTCCAGGTATCTTTTAATCTCTGTTTTGATTTCCATGTTGACTCAGGAGTTGCTTGGCATCATGCTGTTTAGTGTCCATGTCTTTGTGGGTTTGGGGGAAACTTTGTTGTTGTTGATATTTGCTTTCATTCCACAAGGTCTGAGAAGGTGCATGGCAAAATTTCAATCTTATGAAATTTGTTTATGCTTGATTTATGGCCAAGGATGTGATCAATCTCAGAGTACATTCTATGTGGTGTTAAGTAGTATGTATGTTCTGAGTTTGTTGGGTAGAGTGTTCTGTAGGCATCAGTTAAGTCCATTTGGTCAAGAGTCACACTGAGGCTCCAGATCTCCTTGCTGACTTTTTGTCTTGATGATCTGTCTAGGGTTGTGAGTGGGGCATTAAATTCCCAGCTATGATAATGTTAGAGCCAATATTTTGTTTAAGTTTGCCTCAAAACTGATTTATGAAAGTTGATGCTACTAGGTTGGGTGCATATATGTTTAGGATGGATATTTATTGTTGATGGATTGAACCTTTTATCAGTATATAGTGGCCTCCTGTAACTTTTTAAATTTTTGACAGCTTAAAGGGTATTTTTGTCTGATATAAAGATCACAATTCCTGCTTTCCTTTGTGTTCCATTCACCTGAAGTTTTGCTTCCCATCCTCTTACTTGGAGTCTGTGTCTTTTCTGGTGAGATGAGTCTCTTGAATACAATATATTGTTGCCTCATGATATTTTATCCATTTTGTCATTCTATGTCCTTTCAGTGGTGCATTTAGTCCATTCACATTCAGGATAATTATTTAAATGTGAGGGTTTATCCCTGTCATGAGGTTCTTATAGACTTATTGTTCCTGTTTGTTTCTTGTCTTTCTTTTGATTTTGGGGTTTTGATTCATCTTTTTCCTGCACTCTTGTGAAGAACATTGTCATTCTTTTTTCTCTTTCTTCTGTGTTTAATACTTTCTTAAGTGTTTCTTGTAGAGCTGGTCTAGTGGCAGCATAAGTTCTCAGGGATTGAATATCTGGGAAGAATTTTAATTCTTCCTCACTGATGAAGCAAGGCTTAGCTGGGTAGGTTATTCTTGGTTGAAATTGTTTATCTTTGAGAACTTTGAAGATTGGGCTCCAAGCTCTCCTAGCCTGAAGTGTTTTTGTAGATAAATCTGCTGCTATTCTAATTGGTCTTCCCTGGTAGGTAGTCTGACCTATATCTCTTGCTGCCTTTGGATTTTTTCTTTTATGACTACTTTGTTTAGGTGAATTACTATGTGTCTAGGAATTGGTCTTCTCATTTGTTGTCTTGCAGGAGTTCTCTGAATCTCCTGTGTTTGAATGGTCGCATCACTGATGAGATGAGGGAAGTTTTCCTGATTAATCTCAGGGAATGTTTGTTCCAGTGTGGTCTCTGTCTCTCTTTCTGCCTCAGAAAGTCCAATTACTCTTAGGTTTGGTCTCTTGAAGTAATCACTCATCTTTTGAATGTTTTATTCTGTCTTTTAAAGCTTCTTTTCTATGTTTTTGACAGTTTGGGTTAGTTCTATATTTTGGTCCTCAGGCTCTGGGATTCTTTCTTCTGCTTGACTCATTTTGCTTTCCATGCTAATCAGTTTGTTATTTATTTCATTCACAGTATTCTTTGTTGCTGTTATCTCAATTATCAATTCCTTCATATTTTCCTCTTGTCTCTCCTCAATTCTGTTTATTCTCTCTATTAATGTCTTGATATTTGGGTTTATAGTTTGAGATCAGTCATTCTTTGGACTCTTCATTGTTTGCCTTCCAAAGTCTGCTTTCTCAGTGTCTGACCTCCCAGGGGTCTGTTTGAGACCCATATTCTTCTTTTGGTTTTTCAACATTTGTGTAGATCCCCCCCCCTTTTCCTCTTCTTTATTTATGTTGTTCAGGGATGGTGGGGTTGCTTTTAATTCTGTTTGCTCAGTCTCCCATTCGTCCTTATGTGAATCCTCTGACTTTGTTCAATTATGAAGCTGGACTGTGGGTTGGGGGGCTGTACTTTTTTGCAGTTTTGAGATTTAACTGAGGGGAAAACTGTGATTCAAAAATCTATCTGCAGATTCCACTATCCACCAAAGGTGTATGGGCACCCTGGAACTCACTTTCCACTGTCTTACAATCTGTCCATGCACTGGGGGTATATGTTTGCTCCCTGGAAGCAAAATGAGGTAAGAAAAAGGAAAATAATGGCAAAAGGAAGTGGGGGTAAGAGGAAGGTGGAGAGAGAAGCGTAAGAGGGAAAACAGGCAGACATACCAACTAACAAATGAAGAGATACAAAGATGGAAAATAGTAAAAAACAAAAACAAAAACAAAAAACCTAAAACATACAGAAAATCATACAAATACACAAACCAACAAATGCCTCCCTATTGATGTACTCTTCCCATACACAAACAGGAAGTTTAAAGAAAAAAAAATCAGTAAAATAACAGAAAGAAAGCAAGTTTGAAAATGTTATCAGAAACAGAGAGAGAGCAAAAAACAAACAAAAATGAGCAAAACAGACAAAAAAGCAAAAAATAAAAACAAGGTGCCAAACTCAATCTGAGGTCATTCCTGTAAGTGCAACATCCTTTCAGCTCTGATCTCTAGCTCTCATTGCAGGCTGATAGGGTTGCTCACAGCTTGTGTCAGATGCCCCAGACCTATTGTGGAAGGAGGATGGATCAGATATGGACTCACCCAGCTTACCTCCTGTCAAGTCTGCCACTCAGACCTGACCTGTCTGTGTCTGATTCATCATGGGGGAAGGGTTTCTGTCTCTCCCAGTTTGATGAGATTACCTTAGATCCCAGGTTGGAGACTGGGAGGAGCTGGGCAGAGCTGGATGGGGCAATGCAGGTCTGCCTATTCCTAGGACAAAGAAAATGGCTTCATTTGGTGTTTCTTCACTGGGCATGGGGCTCCTCTCTGGCTCTTTCTGATCTTCTTTCTGCACTGATCAGATTCAGGGATCCAGCTGATTTGCTATAACAGGTGTTGATGTGGGTCAGGCTCCAGGTGACGAGAATCAGCAGGATTCAGCAGGGTCTTCTCAGGAGAGTCCAGCAAACAGCAGATGATCTTGCATGCACGAATCTCAAGGTGGTGGGGGCTTGCATTCACCTTCAGAGGGGAGTCTCTGGGTGTGAACCTGTGTCTCCTCTCAGAGGGATATTCACTCTCCCACCAGCAAATGCCTACTAATGCAGAGAGTCTATATGGACACTTGCTTTTATGGAGACACTCACAGTTCAACCTGTCCAATCGCCATCTTGTCCTGCTATACTGTTTTTCATAGCAGCTGTACCATTTTATATCACCTCCAACAGGGATTCAAACTTCTTCACATTATCACTAACACTTTTTTATAATAATATATTTTATTATTTATTATTTTATCTTTTTATTATTTTATAATAGCTATCTTAACAGGTGTGAGATGATATCTCATTGTGGTTATGATTTATACTTCCCTGATGATTAATGATGCTGAGCAGCCTTTCATATACCTATTGGCTATTTATGTGTCATCTTTGGAGAAATGTCTATTTTTATCATTTGCCCATTTTTAAAATCAGATTAGTTATTTATGTGTGTGTGTGCGTGCGTGTGTGTGTGTGTGTGTGTGTGTGTGTGTGTGTGTGCTGTTGAACTGCAGGAGGTCATGTGCTGTTATTTATTCTTTACAATTTTGCTAAAACCTAATTATTTTTATGGAGTCCTCTCTTAGGTTTCTTCTTCAAATAGGTTAATCAGTACAAATAATCTATACAAATTAATCAGCACAAATTGATTTGCACAAATTATGGATTTTAATTATCCATTCACCATTGCCCATGGCATGCTATAGTGTGATTACCTGTTAAAATATTAGCCAGGCTCAGTGGCTCAGCCTGTAATCCCACGCCTTGGGAGACTGAGGTGAGTGGATTGCCTGAGCCCATGGGTTCGAGACCCGCCTGGGCAACTTGGCGAGACCTCATCTCTACACTAAATAAAAAAATTAGCTGAGTGTGGTAGCACATGCCTGTAGTTCCAGCTACTTGGAAGGCTGAGGCGGAAGGATCACCAGAGCCCAGCAGGCGAGGCTGCGGTGGCTGGAAGCAGCCACTGCACTCCAGTCTGGGTGACAGAGTGAGGCTCCAACTCAAAAAATAAAAATAAAATAAAATATTTGTTACTTCTATTTTTAAAATCTCTTTATTTTTCATGAGCTTATCTCTTTTTCTTATTTTTTTGTTATTTATTCTATATTTCTGTTGAAAATAGCATCAAACAAAAATATAGTTGAATAGACAGCTTCAATTCACCTTTATTTTTACTTAATAAATTCATCAAGTGGCATCATAATCTAGTCAAACTATAGAGTTTAACCAAAATGTTTTAAAAATGTATACTTTCATAACTACATGTGCTATAGATATGGCCATAAGGATATAATGGCTGTATATTTGGGGTTTATATTCTTGTTATGCCAGGTGATTGTGAATATTTTTGTTGCCTGATCACTACATTTTGATGTGTGATACAAAAATAATTATATGCTGGAAAATTTATTCTAACAGATTAAACTCATAAACAATATTACCATGATATGTTATGAAAGAAAACTTGGGAGGTTTTTTGATGTTTCCTCAATCAAAGGTAAAATTTATACATTCATTCATGATTATTGAGCAACTTCTATATACCAGATAAGGTTCAGCAGTTTGGTAGTATATTAGAGAATAAGGCAAACAAGTCTGGAACTCATCTTATATACAATGCATTTTCAAAACATTGAAAATAAAAGTCATTATATCTTCATGAACTAAAATATTTAACCATGTAATGCAGATTCCCTTCAAAAGTATCAGAGTACATTATGGGAAAGGAGTTTGTAGAAATGATTAAAGATAGTTCCACTCATGACTTTAATACCCTGTCAATAGCATTGGTTTTAGTTTTCCTCCTTTAAAAAAGGTGCATATAATTGGGTATAAAGATAAACATAGCATTGTATTCTTATATTCACCCTTAAAGTTTGCTTGTCATGTTTTGTTTGGCTAGAAAAAACATGGAATAATTTTTCATTTATTTTCTGTCATCCTCATTCCAAGGGGGCCCACTTAGTTTATGAAAATTAAACTGTATGTTTTTACAGCTTATGTTTTTATGGAAGTTTTGTATTGCCACCACAAATCTTTCCAGAATCAGATATGGTTTCTATTACCTCACGATTTAGCTTATAATTTATGAAGCAAACAGAATTTTGTTTGATTTCCCTAAACTTCACTGAAGCTGTAGGTTGAGAATAACATTTATTTAGACTTGATAGCTGAATAAACACAATTTCACTATTTTAACAGTAATCATTTATCAAATCTATTGAGCTAAACATGTTGGATAATCCAAGAAAATGTTTATGTGCTTTCTTTTTTATTTTAATATCAAATCTGTAAATAACATTTCAGGGCATAGATTAGGCTACAGACAATTTTATAGAGTAGAATGATATTATATAAACATCTTCACATTTATTTTAGTCTGTGTCACTTATGTTTGTGCTTCAAATCTCCATTTAATTTCCTTGGTTAATTTGATTTGGCATATAATATTTTTAAACATAGTAGTGTCAAAGAACAAACTTTGAATGTCAGAATTTAGAAAAAATTCTGTAATAACCTGATTTTTCTTGAACTAAAAGTTATTTTTAAAATTTTTATTTTGTTTTTTATTTTAAAGATGTGGGATACAATTCAGGATTAGGTATACAGGTGTTAATTATTCAGGTACCCTTGTTGATGAGGTGTGCCCTTCCCTCCCCTGGCAGTTTCACAACTGCCACTCCCATCCCCTCCCTGACAGTTTACCATTACTGCCAATCCCTTTCTTACAGTATTATCATAATTGTTCAAGGTCCGCTTATGTGTGAGAACATATGGTACTCTGTTCTTTGCTTCTGTGATAGATCACTAAGTAAGACCTACTCTAAATCCATCCAAGTTGCTGCAAAGTCCATATGTTTGTCTTTCTTTATGGCTGCATAATATTCCATTGTGTATATGTACCACATGGGCAGCATGATTGATTCCACATTTTTGCTATTGTGAATGTAGTTGCAAAAAACATGCGTTGCAGGTATCCTTTTTGTAGAATTATTTGAATTCTCTTGGGTATATTGCCTATAGGGTGGGTCATATGGAAGGTCAATTTCTAGTTCTTTCAGAAATTACTACACTGTAGAGGTTGCACTAGTTTGCATTCCCACTAGCAGTAAAGAAGCATTCCTTTTTCTCTAGCATCTTTGCCAGTATCTGTTGTTTTTTGCTTTATTAATGATGGTCATTCTTACTGGGGTTAGGTGATATCTCAGTGTGGTTTTGATTTTCATTTATCTGATGATTAGTGAGACTGAGCGCTTTTTCATGTGTCTGTTGACTGCTCATATATCTTCTTTTGAGAAGTGTCTATTCATATCTTTTGCCCACTTTTTAATGGGACTGTTTTATTGTTTTTTTTTTCTTTTCAGCATCTTTAAGTGCCTCGTAGTTCCTAGATGTTAGGCTTTTGTCAGGTATACAGTTGGCAAATATTTTTTTCGCGTTCTGTGAGCTCTCTCCTTGCTCTCTTGATAGTTTCTTTTGCTTTGCAAAAGCTAGCTGGGGTAATTAGACAAAAGAAGGAAATAAGGAGTATCCAAATAAGAAAAGAAGAAGTCAAGTTATCCCTCTTTGCTGATGATATGATCCTATACCTTGAAAGCCCAAAAGAATCTGTCAAAAACCTGTTTGCTCTGATAAATGACTTTGGCAAAGTGTCAGGGTACAAAACAAATGTGGAAAAGACAGATTGCATTATTATACACCAACAGCAAGGAGGCAGATAACCTAATAAAAAGCGCAATCCCATTCATAATAGCCACACACACACAAAATGAAATACCTCGGCATCTTCCTAACCAGAGAAGTGAAAGACCTTTACAATGAGAACTACAAAACACTGCTCAAAGAAATCCAAGAAGACACAAACAAATGGAAAAATATTCCATGGCCAGGGATAGGAAGAATCAACATTGCTGAGATGTCCATCCTACCAAAGGCATCGAATCTACAGATTCAATGCAATAACCATTAAATTATCAGCATCATTCTTCTCAGACCTGGAAATGACAATATAGAAATTCATATGAAAACATTGACAACCATGAATAACCAAAACAATCCTTAGTAAAAGAAACAAAATGGGAGGTATCACACTTCCAGACTTCAAACTTTACTATAAGGCTACAATAATCAAAACAGCCTGGTATTGGTACAAGAACAGGCAAATAGACCAATG
>NW_007250364.1:212772-247471 GCF_000164805.1 Carlito syrichta
CAATGGAACAGGATAGAGATTCTGGAAGCAAAGCCTCAATTTCTCAACCAACTCATATTTTACAAAGCCTCCAACAACAACCACTGGGAAGAGGAGAACCAATCCAGTTAATGGTTCTGTGAAAACTGGCTGATCACATGCAGAAGTTTTAAACAGGATCCCTACCTATCACCATACACAAAAATTAACTCTCAATGGATCAAAGACCTAAATGTAAAACCTCAAACTATAAGACTCTCAGAAAACGCAGGAGACACCCTTATGGAAATTGGAAATGACAACTAATTCCTGATCAAAACCCTAAGGGCCCATACTATAAGATATAAATTTTATTTTAAGAATTTGATAGTGTGCTTATAAACTCTCATATCCATTTGACAGAGGAAAATGAATTATCTGTTCCCTTTAGGAAAACTCTGATGTTTAAGTTAAAATAATCAATCAGTGTTGCATTTAATATTAGTCAATTTCAAATCAAAGTTTTAGTAAGCATTCCTCTTCTCTTTTGAAGATTCAAGAAATATTCATAATCTTGTGGCATCAGAAAGGACGTAGTGTCCTGAATTGTAGTCAAGACCAGTTGTAACCTCTCAGATGCATATCAATCTTGCTAGTTGCTGGTTCATCTTCTGTCCCAGCATCTGCTACTGCTGTCATTGCCGTGCCTATTTAATTGAGATTGGAATGTATTATTGTCTTTCTTTCCATGGTATCTGCTAAGCTATCAAGTTGTAAGTTCCACAAACTGTGTTCTCCCTGTCCAGACCATAAGTATCTTCTCAACTATTTGATGACATAGTTGTATCTTCTACTCACAACTTACAGGAAAAAAAAAAGTAAATTCAATCTTCTAAGCATTGATTTTTTCCATTTGAGTTAAGCTTTTAAAATAAAGAATCAATTCTAGTTTTCAAGGCTTAAGGCTAGTCATCTGAAAACTTCGTTTGTAAGACAGACTCTTTTGAATCAGCCCTCATGAACCTCTTAGAATTTCTAAGCTGAAAAGAAAGAAAAAATAAAAATAAAAGACTCCTCTAACTCTTTCTATTTCAATCCTTACAAAAAAATTGAATCTTCTTCAGTAAAAGAATTGCCTCTGCATGAATGAAAAGTGGGAAACAAATGGAAATTTTTAAAAGTAAATAAAACGAAATTAAAAATTAAGAAAAAATCTTGCCACATATTCTGCATTCTCTGTCTGGATTATGGGGACTCCATCTCTTTTCTGAGCAATTTCCACTAATCCTTTGGGAATCTTTTTGCATAATAATTATAAGAAAATTCAGCTCTTTAAAAACGTACTAGTTGCCACTTCTATGTGATATTTTTGCAAATGTATTCTCATTGTTAGTACTTATCACACTTACTGAAAACATTCTTTAATTAAAATTTTACTATGATTCATTTCGAATTTATGAACTATTTAGAAGTTTTAAAAAAATTTTAGTTGCAATCAAATTGTTATAATTATAATATTTATGGTATATAGTGTGATTTTTCAATACATATATATAATGTGTATATGCAGTAACCAAACCAGAGTAATTGCCATATTAATCACCTCCATAATTTATTATTTCTTTATGCTGTGAACATTAAATATTCCCTCTTATAATCTTTTGTATATGCACACTAAATTATTGTTAACCATGTTCATCTTACATTGGTATAAAACACTAGAAATTATCCTTCTCATCTAATTGAAACTTTATATGCATTAACCAATCTCTCCTTATCCCCCCTTTCATGCTACCCTTCCCAGCTTCTAATGGCCACAATTTCACTCTTTACTTTATAAGGTTATACTTTTAGTTCTCACATATGACAGAAAATAAATAGTATTTATCTTTTTGCACTTGACTTACTTTACTTAACAAATGTCTTTCAACATCATCCATATTGCTGCAAATGGCCAGATTTTATTATTTTCTATGGCTGACTAGTATCTATTTTTTTATATAACCCTTTTAAAAATCTACTCATCTGTTGAAGATCATTTATATTATTTGTGTATCTTAACTATTGTGAATAGAACTGAAGCAAAGACAAAGATGCAGGCATGTCTTCAATACCTTGATTTCAATAAATACCAAGTAATGAGATTGCTGAATCATTTGGTAATTCTATTTTTAGTTTTTTGAGAAACCTTCATACTGTTTTCCATAATGACTGTACTAAATTACATTTACACTGAGACTTTATAAGTGTTCTCTTTTCTCTACGTTCTCACCAGTAGTTGCTATTTTTGGTCTTTTTGATGATAGCTATTCTAACTGGTGTGAAATAATATCATATTATTGTCTGGATTTGCATTTTACTGAGGGTTAGCGATGTTGAACACTTTTTGTCATGCATGTGTTTGTCATTTGCATGTCTTCTCTTAAAAAGTGTCTGTTCAGTCTTTTGCCCATTTTTAAATCAAATTGTTTTACTTCTTTTGAGTTGTTTGAGTTTTTTGTATATTCCAGATATTAGTCCCTTGTCAGATTAATAGTTCACAAATAACTTTTTCCCATTCTACAAGTTGTTTCATCATTTGGCTGATTTTTTATTTTACTGAGCAGAACATTTTTAGTATAATACAGTTTTATCTACTTTTTTGTTGCCTGTGCTTTTTAAGTCTTACCCATAAAATCTTTGCTAAGACCAATGTCCTAAAATGTTTCCTCTGTTTTCATCTAGTAGTTTTAACATTTTTGTTTAAGTGTTCAATCCATTTTGGTTAGATTTTTTGTGTAGGATAAGAGATAGGGATTAAATTTTATTCTTTTGCATGTGTATATTTTGTTTTCCCATACAAATTTATTGAAGAGGGTGTTTTTCTCTAATTTGAGAGTTAACCTACAAATCCTAGAATTTACTTATTAAAAATTGTGTATTTATTCTTACATGTTTAAACTTTAGTCATCTACAAAGTACTCTTTGTTTCATGAACTACATCTAACCCTATTGAGACACTTTTCCTACTGCTCAAACAGTTTTTGAACTCATCAATTTTGATGCCTTTTCGTGCTTCTGCCATTTTGGGTTTCATATTTTTCACACTGGTAAAATGTTTCCCTTTAAGGACTTTTTTCAGCAGATGGGGGAAAAACAGTTTTTCCAGCAAGATTGGGTGAATGGGAAGGGTGGAGCATAAGGGGTCAGGCCATTTTGGCTCAAAAACTGCTGAACACTCAGCATGGTGTGGGTAGGTATGCTGTAATGGTGGAAGAACCAGTCACCTGTTTGCCACAACTTGGAACATTTCTTCCATAAATCGTGATACAACCTTCTAAAAACTTCGAGATAAAAAATTTGGTTTATCATTGGATCAGAAGAAACAAATCCTCAGTTTACTAAAAAGTGCTACAACCTCCAAAGATAATTCCAGAACTTGGGCGCAAGGATCCTCCTTTGTATATGCTCTCAAAGCCTTTGCAAAAATCAGTTGGCTGTAAACACATGAAATCATTTCTGGGTTCTCTATTTTGTTCCATTATTCTTTGTATCTCATTTTATACTAATATCATACTTTTGTGTTTGCTATAGCTTTGTAATATATGTTGAAGCCAAGTAGTGGAATGTTCCCAACTTTGTTTATTTTTCTCAGTATTACCTCAGCTATTTGAGATCTTTTGGGCTTTCATATATATATTAGAATTTTTTTTTCTATTTGTATGAAGTATATCACTATTTGATAAGGATTGCATTAATCTGTAGATAACTTTGAGCAGTATGTTCATTTTTTAAATATTCATTCTTCTAATCCTTGAGCATAAGATATCTTTGCATTTTTGTGTCCTGTTCAATTTTTTAAAATCAGTGTTTTATAGTTTTTATTATAGAAATATTTCACCTCTTTTGTTAAAGCTATTCCAGGTATTTTATTTTTTATTGGTAGCTACTGTAAATGAGGTTGCTTATTTCTTCTTAAGTTTTTTGTTGTTTTGTTTTTGTCTTTTGTTTTTTGAGTAGGAGTCTTACTCTGTCACCCAGGCTGGAGTGCAGTAGCACACTCATGGTCACCACAACATCAACCTGCTGGACTCCAGTGATCCTTTTGCCTTAGCGTTCCAAGTAGCCGGAACTACAGGCTCACGTTACCATGCCCAGCTAATTTTTGATTTATTGTAGAGACAAGGTCTCACCAAGTTGCCCGGGCTGGTCTTGAACCCGCGGGCTAAGGCAATTCACTCTCTTTGGCTTCCCAAAGTGCTGGTCTTGAACCCGCGGGCTAAGGCAGTTCACTCTCTTTGGCTTCCCAAATAGCCGGAATTACAGGCTGAGCCACCGAACCCAGTCTTAAAGCTGTTTTTTATTGTTGTATAGAAATGTTGTTGATTTTTAATATTGACATTGTGCTCAGCAAATTTACTTGTATATTGGTTCTAAAAGAGATTTTGGGAGAGTCTTTAAATTTTTTTTGTATA
The DNA here is from genome assembly GCF_000164805.1 of Carlito syrichta. NCBI lineage: Eukaryota > Metazoa > Chordata > Mammalia > Primates > Tarsiidae > Carlito > Carlito syrichta. The sequence goes on from NW_007250364.1 coordinate 217,185, forward strand.
AAATATCATGCCATCCTCAAAGATAAACAACTTGATTTCTGCCTTCCAATTTGGATGTCTTTTATGTATTTCACTTGCTTAATTACTCTGGTTAAGACTACCAATATTATGTTGAATAAGAATAGTGAAAGTGGGCATTCTTGTCTTGTTTCAGGTCTTAGAAAAAAGGTTTTAAACCGGGCTCGGTGGCTCAGCCTGTAATCCCGCACCTTTGGGAGGCTGAGGTGAGTGGATTGCCTGAGCCCGTGGGTTCGAGACCCGCCTGGGCAGCAAGACCTCATCTCTACAATAAATCAAAAAATCAGCTGGGTGTGGTGGCTCATGCCTGTAATTCCGGCTACTCGGAAGGCCGAGGCGGAAGGATCGCCGGAGCCCAGCAGGTCGAGGCTGCGGTGGCCGGGAGCGGCCACTGCACTCCAGTCTGGGCGACAGAGTGAGACTCCAACTCAAAAAAAAAGAAAAAAGGTTTTCAGCATTTCCCCCTTCGGTATAATATTAGCTGTGGGTTTATCATGCATGGCCTTGATTATGTTGAAGTATATTTCTTCGATATCTAATTTGTTTAGTTTCTATCACAAAGGAATGTTTAATTTATAATTTTTGTAACTATGGAGATAATGTGATGGTTTTTATTCTTCATTCTGTTGATCTGATATTACATTTAGTGATTTTTATATGTTAAACCATCTATGCATTCTTGGGATAAATCTTACTTGATCAAGATGTATTATATTTTTGATGTGTTCTTGTATTTAATGAACTAATATATTGTCGATAAGTTTTCCATCTGTAGCAGAGATATTGACCTGTAGCTTTCTTTTTTGTTGTTGTTTCCTTGTTTTGGTATCAAGACAATGCTGTCTGGCCTTGTAAAATGAATTAGGAAAAATTTCCTCCCCTTTTTTTTTGGAATCTTTTGAGAAGAATTTGTGTTAGTTCCTTTTTAAATGTTTGAAGTAATTTACAGTAAAGCAATTTGGCACAAGAATTTTCTGTACTCAGAAAGTTTTTATTACTGACTCAATCTTACTGGTATTTTCAGGTTTTCTATTGCTTCCTTGGTCAATGTGGTAGTTATATGCCCAGGAATTTATTTATTTCTAGGTTTTCTAATTTGTTGATATGCAGATGTTTATAATAGGCTCTAATGATTCTTTATATTTCTGTGGTATCAGTTGTAATGTTTCCTGTTTTATTTTAGATATTATTTATTTGAGTCTTTTCTTTTTTCCTTAATATAGCTGATATTTTGTTTATATTTCCAAAAATATATTTTGCTTTGTTGATCTTTGTTTTTTCTATTTTGTTTAGTTATGGTCTTATATTTTTAAAATTTCTTTCCTTCTATTAATTTTGGATTTGTTTTTTTCTTGCATTTTTAGTATCCTGAGGTGCATTTTAAGCTGCTTACTTGAAATCTTTTTTTTAAACTTTTTCATATATGTATTGTTATAAACTTTCCTCTTGATATTGTTCTTTCTGTATCCTATAGCTTTTGATATCTTGTGTTTCTATTTTCATTTATTTCATTTTTTCTTCATCAATTTTTTTTATTGACCTAATGGTCATTCAAGAGCATATCATTCAATTTCCATGTATTTGTAGTTTTCAGATTTCCTCTTGTTATTAATTTCTACTTTTCTTCTATTTTGGTCTGAGAAGATGTTTGATACTATTTTGATGTGTTTATATTCACTGAAATCTATTATATAGCCTAACATATGGTCTATCCTGGAGAATGTTTCATGTGCTGATGAGAAAATCTGTATTCTACAGCTGTTGAATGAAGGGCTATATAAATATCTTTTAGTCCTATTTGGTCCATACTACAGTTTAAGTCCAAAGTTTATTGGTTGATATTTTTCTGTAGAAATGTTTCATCCAATGTTGAAAGTGGGGTGTTAAAGTCACCAGTTACTAAAGTCTTAGGACTTTTCTTTCCATTTTGCTGTAATAATATTTGTTTTATATATCTGGGTGCACCTCTATTTACAGGGTTTTTTTTTTTTTTTGCTTTATTGTTCCTTTATCATTATATAGTAACCTTCTTTATTTCTTTTTATTTTTAATTTAAAGTCTATTATATCTGATATAAGTATAGCTACTCCTGCACACTTGTAGTTTCAGTTTATGTGCAATTTTTAAATCCCTTCACTTTTAATCTACTTTTGTCTTTACAAGTGAAGTTTCTTGTAGGTAGAATATAGTTTGGTCTTATTTAAATTTTTAATTTTTAATTTTTTTGAGTTGGAAATTCACTCTGTTGCCCAGGCGGGAATGCAGTGGCACGCTCACAGCCATCCCAGCATCAACCTGCTGAACTTCAACAATCCTTCTGCCTCAGTCTTCCAAGTAGCCAGAACTACAGGCATACACTACAGGACCAGCTAATTTAAAAAAATTTATTGTAGAGATAAGGTCTTGCCAAGTTGCCCAGGCTGGTCTTGAACCTGAGGCCTCAGGCAATCCACTCGCCTCAGTCTTTCAAAGTGCTGGGATTACAGACTCAGTCACTGAGGCCGGCCTTGTTTTCATTTAAAATATATTTATCCAGAGTACATCTTTGAATTGGGAAATTTATAATGCTTACATTCAAAGTTGTCACCAGTAGATGAGGACTTCCTTTTATTATACTGTTTTTTTGTTTCTTATTTAAAAAAAAAAATGTGTCCTTCTCTTATTTTTTATCTTATTTGTTGGTTGTCTGTAGTGATAACATTTGATTCATTTCTGTTTCTCATTTGTATACCTGTTCTACTGGTGAGTTTTATACTTTCATGACTTTTTGTGATGAAGATATTAACTCTGCTTCCAGATTTTAGACTTCCATAAGAATTTCAAGTGAGGTCAGTGTAGTATGGGTGAATTTTCTAATTTTTTTTTTGTTTGTCTATAACATTCCTTTTACTTCTCATTTTTTAAAGATAGCTTTGTTGGCTGTAGCACCCTTGGTGAGAAATGGTCTTCTCCTTCTCCTCCTTCTTTTAGCACTTTTGCTTTATCTTCTGATCTATACTGTTTTTGTTGAGAAGTCTGCTATTAATATGATGGGAATTCTCTTATAGGTAACTTGATACTTTTTTCTTGCTGTTTTTAGAATATTCTTTGTCTTTGATATTTTGACAATAATGTGCCATAGAGAGGATATTTTCATTTGAATCTTTTTGAAAATCTTTAACATGTCTGTATCTAGATGTTTATATTTCTTTTAAGACATAAGAAATTTTTAGTTATTATTTTATTATATAAGTTTTTATGACTTTTTCTACCTATCTCTTCTTATTCTGGAAACTCCCAAAATTCTTTTTTTTTCCCCCTCATAATGGTGTTACACAGGTAATGTATGCTTTCTACCTTCTTTCTCTTTTTTTTTTTTTGACTGTGCTATTTCAAAAGATCTTTCTTCTAGTTCATAAATTCTTCTACATAATCCAGTCTCTTACAGAACATCTCAGTTTTATATTTCATTTTTTGAATTATTTTATTTCCAGAATTTCTCTTTGGTTCTTTTCATGATATCTATTTTTGTATTGAATTTCTTATTAAAATGTAAATGGTTTTCCTGGTTTTTAAACTTAGCTATTTTTGTTCTTTTGTATCTTGTTGAGTTTCCTTAAGATTATTAGTTTGAATTTCTTTCAGGAATTTCATATATTTTATTTTCTTTGATATCTGGAAGGGAGAATTGTTGTGTTCCTTTGTAGGTGCTGAATTTCATTGCTTTTTTATGCTTCTTGTGTCCTTATGTTGATATCTGCCCATCCGGTATAATAGTCATTATCAATTTTGTGTAGTAGCTTTCATAGGGAAAGACTGCTTTCTGTAGATGTATCTATTTGGTCAATTGTGTAAAGTACTTGGCCTTTGGTTCTGGGTGGGCACCCTAGTATAGTATCCACATGATTTATTCAGCTATAACCAACATGTGAGTGAGTAAATGAGTGAGCTATAAGCAACAATGTGAGTGAGTTTCTCAGTGACCTAGGCTGTGATTGGTTTTAGAGGCTATGATCAAGCTTTGCTGGGGACTAGAACTCCATCAAGTCAGTCCTTAGGCTCAGTGACAAAACCCAAGTGAACCCATCTTCAGGCCCCCAGGTGGTTCGCATGGGCACCAGTGGTGGCAACAATGGGCCAGGCAGACCTGTCCTTAAGCCCCTGAGTGATGTAAACAGGCACCTGTGGAGGTAGTAGCAACTTGGGCTGGCTGGGTTTGGGTGATGCGCATGGATACATAGCAGCTCCACCACAGGAGAGGTTGGTATTTCTATTAATGGTGGCGACCCCAAGCAACTTCTTCTCAGATCTGGGGATGCACATTTCAGTTCCCTATGTCCTAGTGGCAAATCCCCTGATGTGCTAGACTGTCTGTTCCTTGGGATTTAAGGGTCTGTGTGATCTCAAGAGCTGAGGATTTAGCTGCACCTCAGGTTTCATGTGGTATTGTTATGATACAATCCTCTGAATGGAAGTGAGAGGACTGGTATAAGTTCGGGGATATAGAGATGCAGGTAGGGTTATTAGGCTCTATGATGGTGTATCAGATTTTTTTTCCTGCACATTAAATGGTTCTGTCTTGCAGTATGGGTACCAGGGGTCGAGGGAGGACCCAGTGTAAATTTCTTCTCAGAGAAAATGTCATTGTATAAACTCCATTAAACTCCCTTTACTAGGCTCAGGGCCTGTGAGGATTAAGGACTCTTCTGTACCTAGTATTGCAGATATCTGTGAGGGGAATGTGGAAAGTGGAGGATCTTTCTTATGTTTTTCCCACAATGGGAAATCTCTCTTGGCTCTGAGCATATGTTTGTGGGTTACTTTGCTTTCCTATTTATAGTACAATCTTAAGTTTCTGTGCCTCAGAGCCTTTCTGTCACTTTCCTGCTGAATTCTAGTGTTCTTCCTTAGACATTCTATTTTATGTGTGGTTATCTGCTTACTATTTTTTGTCTTTTGTATAGAGAAGAGGAGCGCTGAGTTCCTCTAATCAGACTTCTTGACAATGTCTCCCTAGAAGTGTTTTGTTTTACAAAGTGATTACTATTTAATTTTATTTTCCAAATTTATTTCTAATTCAATTGCATTTTATTGATTACGGTTGAAAATACTGATTATTTGATGTGGAGAAATGCGTTGATACATGTGTTAATATATGTGATCATGTCTTTGTATATTCATGTATTTATTAAATAAATATATAATTTCTGCATATTGAGTCCAGAGTTCTATACATTGCTCAAAGTCAATGGATAAAATATTTGAAAACCAAAACTGTGTTGGCTCATCCGATAGTAAGCCATGTCCTATTGGTCAGAACAGCTATTGACATCTACATCTTACCGGAAATAGCAACAGAAATGAGCTCTGTACATATATGTATATATTCATTAGAAACAGCTTATAAATTGTGTTGTACAAGTCGTCTATATTTTTGCTATTTTTATAAGATTAGCTTATAAGTGAGGGAACTGGGGATAAAAATCTTTTTTTTTTTTAATTTTAGATTTGTAGGTTACAAATGGGGATTTGCTACATAAGTTTGTTGCATGCAGGTGAAGTTTGGGCTTCTAACCGGCCCTCTCTCCCCCCAGTAGTGGACCTGGTACCCAGTTTGTTGCCACGTGCCCCCAACCCTCATCTCTCCTTTCCTCTACTAGCAGTGTCCAGCGTCTGCCAATACTACCCTTGTGCTAGAGTGACCAGTGTCAGGGCCAGCTGATGAGAGAGAACATGTGCTATTCAGTTTTTTGCTTCTGTGATAGTCTGCTTGTATAATGGTCTCCAGCTGCATACAATCTGCTGTGAAGGCCATGATTTTGTTCTTTATGACTATATAGTATTCTACCATGTAGATGTACCACATTTTCTTTATCTAGTCCACTTTCAATGAGCATCTGGGTTGGTTCCATATTTTTGCTGCTGTGAAGAGTGCTGCAATAAATGTGTGTGAGTTAGTGTCTTTCTTGTGGAGGGATTTATGTTCCTCTGGGTATAGTCCCAAAAGAGGTATTGCTGGATCATATGGAAGCCCGATTTTTATTTCTTTTAGAAATCACCACACTGCTTTCTTTAGAAGCTGAATTAGCTTACAATCCCACCAAAAGTGCAGAAATATTCCCTTTTCTCTACAGCTATGCCAGCATCTGCTGTGTTTATGACATATTATTAATAGCCATCCTTACTAGTCTTAGGTGGTATTTCCTTAAAATTTTGATTTGCATTTCCCTGATGGTTAGTGAGGGTGAGCATTTTTTCATCTGTTTGTTGGCTGCTTAGAAATCAAAATTGATACAAAGAAATTGAAAAACATTCTATGCTCATGGATTGGAAGAATCAGTATTGTCAAGGTGTCCATTCTACCCCTGGCAATCTACAGATGCAATACAATGCCTATCAAATTGCCAAAATCATTTTATACAGAACTAGAAAAAAATTCAGAAATTCATATGGAAACAAAAGAGAGCATGAATAAATAAATGAATCTTCAGAAAAACGAACAAAACTAGGAGTTACAAATTCCAGACTGTAAACTTTATTAGGAGGCTACAGTAAACAAGATGACATGATATTGGTACAGGAATAGGCATATAGACCAGAGAATACAGAAATAGAAACATGATCCCTGATTATATGTTTGAACCAACTCAACTTCAACAAGCCATCATTAACAAAAATTGGGAAAAGGAAATTATATTTAGCAAATGGTGCTGGAAAAATTGGCTAGCCACATGCAGAAGAATTAAGCTAAATGCCTAACTATCACCATATGCAAAAATCAACTCAAAGTGGATCAAGGACTTAAATGTAAAACCTCAAACTAAAGAAAGCTAGAAAAAAAACCATTGTGAATGCCCTCTTAAACACTGGAATAAGCAATGAATTTATTATCAAGTCCTCAAAATCAAATGCAGCAAAACCACAGCAAAATAAATCGTCAAAGAGCCAATTCACAGAATGGGGAAAAATATTGCAAGCTATGCATCTGACAGAGGCCTAACATCCAGAATCTACAAAGAACTAAAAAAATTTGAAAGGAAAAAAAATTTAAAAGTGGACAAAGGACATGAAGAAACACTTCTCAAAGCGTTAAAATCTTTCAATGCAATGTTGAATTTGACATTTATTCATATTTTGTCAATTTCTAAAAAATATTATAAATTAAAAAAAATTTTTATATGTTTGATCCTGGATATTAGTCCTTTGTCAGAAATACAGTTGGCATATCTATTTTTTCCCATTCTGTGGGCTGTCTCCCCACTCTCATGATGGTTTCTTTTGCTTTGCAGAAGATTGTCAGTTTGATGAGGTCCCACTTGTCTATCTTATCTCTTATGGCATGGGCATTTGGGGTTTTGATCAGGAATTGGTAGCCAGTTCCAATTTCCATAAGAGTGTCTCCTGTATTTTCTAAGGTTCTTATAGTTTAAGGTTTTACATTTTAGGTCTCTGATCCATTTAAGGCTGATTTTTGTGTATGGGAATAGGTAGAGGTCTTGTTTTAATCTTCTGCACGTGGTCAGTCAGTTTTCCCACTGCCATTTATTAAGTTCTTCTCTCCCCAGTGGTTGTTGATGGAGTTTTTGTCTAAGATGAGTTGATTGAGAAATTGAGGTTTTGCTTCCAGAATCCCTATCCTGTTCCATTGGTCTATATGGTGATTCCTAAAAGATCTAAAAATCTACCTTCCATATGACCTTACATTCCCCCTTCCGGGAATATACCTGGAGGAACTCAAGTCACTAATTGAAAAAGATACTTGCACACACATGTTTATTGCAGCAGTATTCACAGTAACAAAAACATGTAACCAACTGTGCTGCCCATCAAAAGAGGACTGGATAAAAAAATATGGTGCATATGCTCAATGGAATATTATGCAGTCATAAAAGGGACAAAATTATGAACTTCACAGCAACTCAGATGGACTTAGAGTCTATAATACTCAGTCATCTATCACAGAAACAAAGGACAAAATACCTCATATTCTCACTCATAAGTGGACCCTGAACAATTATCATAATACTATAAGAAAGGGATTGGCAGTAGTAGAAAACTGCCAGGGGAGGGAGGGTCACACTTCATCAATAAGGGTACCTGATCTCAAATCAGGTGAAGTGGAGACCAAAGTAAGGCCCAAACTCTACCTACACAATGATCATTTATATACCTAACCCTGAGTTGTATCCCACATCTTTAGAATTAAAAAAGAGAATGAAAAATTATATTTTTGAAATAATTATGCTGTCCTTATGGATATTTTATCATTATTTGACAATTTTCTGTATTCTTAATAATGTTTTATATTTAAATGAATTTTTAAAAAATGTATTGTTTTGATATGTTTTTATCTCTTCTTTGGAGTATTTTTAATTACTCATCTTTATTATTATAGATCAAAATTGTATTGACGCTATACTTAAATTATAGAAAGTTAATATTTTATCATTATATATGTCCAATTTTAATCTACGTCTTTCATGTTAATTGACCTTTTTATTGTTTTAGGTATTACTTTATTATTCCTGTGATAGACCTCTCTTATGTTATGCTTTTTGACTGATATTAGTTGGCATAGACAAATACGTGAATTTTATATGCTTATTTTATCAATTTTGCCATAATTTGTTTAATATATTACTAGATGATGTTGATAAGTGAATATTTTAAAAGATAAGTAAAGATTATAACAAAGGGCTCAATTTTTTTCTTTTTTAAATACTTACAACTTTTTAATTTTTATTTTTGGTATGACACAAATAATGCACAAATGATTTAAATATAAAATATAGTAACACTTTAGCGAACAGAAAAGGCATTTCATGATTGTACATCCCTCAGTAAATTTGACACCTAATAATATTTTTGACAATTGTTTAGACATTATTTTCTTAGTTGTTTACCTTGCTAAAGCAATTGAGACCAAGATAGATTGTCTGAAAGGGTATAATTGATTAAAAAAAGATATTTGTTTGTGTCTTGACCTGTAAATATAAAGCACAATATGATCCAACTAAATAAAATAAACTTGTTTCTCAGGGTCAGTCTTCTTGGTCTACTAAAAAAAGAAAAAAGATAAAATAAATTGAGTGCTTCAATGTCAACAAGGTCTATCAAGCAGCATTACAAGCATGTATGTCTAAGACACCTCAAGGTTATAAAACAAATTCCTAAAAGTTCAGGTTTATTGCTTCACATTGAGTCACTGTAAAACCTCTGAGTCCCATAGGGAACATTTTATTTCAAAATCAATGTTGGAGTTGTTTGAAGAGGTGAGAACTATCTCCAAACCAATGCTCAAGCAGTTATAAAGAATTACAGACATTTGAAATAAACTTCTAAGGAGCTTTTCATATGAAAAATGATCATAAAAGCTACCTTTTACGTAACACTCACAAAAATACCTTGCTAGTTTACATACACAATTAACACATTTTCATTAAGAACCTTCATGGACTTCGTGGAAAGGTATTTTTATTTGAACAAAACAGTAATTTAATTTGTTGTACTTATTAAGTAGACATCTGGGAACAACACGTATTCCACAATTTTGATCCAGGCTTAGAAAAAGAAGTAGCAAGATTACTTTGAATCTGCTACTGCCAGACATTTAGCACATACAAACATTTAATGACATTTGTAATGGGTAGTTATATATATTTTGAGAATTAATAATATGAAGAAATAAAAAAAAATTAACCTAAATTATATGCACAGGTTTGTGATTTATTGTGAGGAAATACAGATAAGACATAATGTTTCTTCTCAGAGATCATCTTCTAGTTAATATGCAAAAAATTACCTTCTATGATTTGAATATTTGCCCCCCATTTATATGTAAAATCCTAACCCTCAAAGTGATTGCATTAAGAGATGAAGGCTCTGAGATATGCTTAGATCCTGAAGGAAGTGTCCTGATAAATAAAATAAGTGCCTTTATACAAGACACCTCAGAGAGTCACTGTGCCCTTTCCCTGGGAGAGGAAATAAGGAGAAGACGACAGTCTACGACTCAGAAGAGAGTCTTACTCCAAAAGTGACCATGATGACCCCTTGACCTTGGACTTCCTAACTTCCAAAAAAAATGAAAAATAAATTTCTAATTTTTATAAGCAACCAATTTTAGTGTGTTTTTTAATTGTAGACCCAAAAAAACTAAGACAAGCCGGGCGTGGTAGCGCATGCCTGTAATTCCGGCTACTCGGAAGGCTGAGGCGGAAGGATCGCCGGAGCCCAGCAGGTCGAGGCTGCGGCGGCCGGGAGCGGCCACTGCACTCCAGTCTGGGCGACAGAGTGAGACTCCAACTCAAAAAAAAAAAAAAAAACTAAGACAAAATTATTCTGTTGTTTTTGCTTGTTTGCTTTTGTTTTTTGATTGGCAATGAATTCTGACTTGGAAGTATCTTGAACCCATGATGCAAGAATATTTTATTTATTTCTCCTCTATATACTTTAGTTAAAATAATCTATTGTTTATTGACTATTTTGGAAAAATATGTCCCACATATATAAATGCTAGAAAGATTAACAGTAATATATGAACTCATTTACAAGATGCACAGTCTTAAAATAGAGCATTGCCATGTTGTCTCTCACTGACATTTCTTCTTGCTTCTGTTTTTTGGGGTTTTTTTGAATTGGAATCTCACTCTGCTGCCCAGACTGGAGTGCAGTGGCCGCTCCCGGCCACCGCAGCCTCGACCTGCTGGGCTCCGGCGATCCTTCCGCCTCAGCCTTCCGAGTAGCCGGAATTACAGGTCCGCGCTACCACGCCCGGCTGATTTTTGATTTATTGTAGAGATGAGGTCTCGCTGCCCAGGCGGGTCTCGAACCCGCGGACTCAGGCAATCCACTCACCTCAGCCTCCCAAAGGCACGGGATTACAGACTGAGCCACCGAGCCCGGCTCTTCTTGCTTTTGACTATGATATCAATACATATGATTGTATTACTCAAGATTATAATGTTCAGATTTCTTTTGCTTTTGCACTTTATCTAAATGGAATATTTGTGAGTAGCTGTACTTGCTTTTTTCCTTCAAAATTAAAAATAGTGAGATTCATTTGTTGACATGCAGTTATATGGTTTATTCATTTGTTCTTACTGTTTATAATTTTTCCCAATTTCTAAACTTGTCTAATATGGTGACTCTAAACTAATTTTTATTGTGCTTTTAATTTCATTTCTGATGAAGGTTAGGTTAAGCAAATTTGGCAACTTGTGTGTCCTTGTTGATGAAATGACTGTTTATATCTTTTCCTAATCATTTGCTCATTTTTGAATTTTTATGATTGATTTATAGATGTCCTTTGTATATTCCAAGTATTTTATTTGTAGGTCACATGTATTACATCTGTTTTCTCTTAATTTGTGGTTTGTAATTTTTATTTGTGCAGAAATGTACACTTTTTTGGTTTTTAAATTCTTCTTCTTCTCATTAATTATTTGCTCCTTTTGTGCTTGTGTGATTTTTTTAATTTTCTTAAGTGATAATATAGTGTCATGCTCTTGTTTCTACAATCACAGATTTGCTTTTTTACATTTAATTCCTTATCTAGAATTGCCTTTGGTAAATGGTTATAATCTTCCAAGATTTGCTTGAATGTTTTCTAACAAATTTGAAAAGCTGTATACTGTTTTGCAAGTTTTAACATGATATTCGTGATACTTCACTAAATATAAATGGGTGGAAAAGATAAAATTTGGTGTATTTTATAAATTTTGATTTTTAACAACAAAATGTCAATTTAAAAATGATATCAATAAATCAAAATACCATGACAATTTGATACCAATAATCTTCCAATTAAAAAAAAAATAAGAACTTATACATTCAGATTTTTGCCTTGTTTCATGAACTCAATGCTTAATATGTTTTATGATTAAAATTTTTAAAATCACTTATTATGTATCACTACAATAAAAATGTGAATATGATTTGAAACGACAGCTTGAAAATTTGGGGATTACCATAGTTCTGTACTAGTTAGAATCTTTTAGAATATTCTTAGTACATCTGAGTTACTGTGAGTACAAAAATGATCAAAACAATATAAATTTTCATTTTCATTTACATTTTTACTAAAGATGATAAGTAAATAATAAAATTTAAATTATTTTTTATGAGATGGGAGATTTTTTCAGTTAGTTAATAAATCCTTGGATGATTACTAGTTATTACTAAATGATAACTCTTCCTGGTTATCTTCATTATATATGTCAAAAATGGGAAAATTTGTGTGTTTAAATGGAGAAATAAAAATGATAGGTGCTTTTTAAGAAGCATTGTTACTAAGTTTTTAAAACTTAAAAAAAATTACATTGCAAATAACCTAGTGGTTTCTCATAAAACCTATTTTTAATGTTATATCAGATGACAACTCGATTACTTCTTCCTTCAGTTTTATTGATAGCAAGGAATTGGAAATGACCTTACTTTCAAAAAGATTTGTTACCTAGTCATGAAGATCAATCATATTATTGGTGTCTAGGACTTATACCTAAAAGGCTTTACAAAGATTTTTCAAAAGACTATTAATTATTCCTTTTAATTATTTTTCAACTTAGAAGCAACTTGTTTAACTTGATATACTAAACATCTGTTGAATAAAATAAAGTAGAATTTTTCCTATCTACTCTTGTCAATGCAATATATATTTTAATTAATGCATTTATCTTATTTCATGTCTTAAATATATGTGAGTCGAAAGTCACAGAGTCATAGTTTAACTCATTTAGTTTATGGGAAATGATGGTCATATAACCTAACTGGCAAAGTCAATCCTTGTCAAAAAAATCAGCCAAATGAGATTTACTTTCTTTCAGAAAGTAACATAAATGTGTTAATAAGTTTCCCCTTGGCAATCATTAAACTTCTAATTTCCAACTCTAAGATAGATCCCTGGCATGATCTTGTGGTCTGGATTTTTAAAAAGATATATATCTTCAACACTTAAGTTCTCATTCTCTTTTCTCTCTCCCCCTGCTCCCACCCTTCCTTGTGTTCCACAGTATTTCACTCCAGGAGTGGTACACAAAGTATTTAACAATTATTTGGAAATAGAAGAATCAAAAACTCTGTTATTCCTGTGATCCACTTAAAATTAAGTTTGAAGAACTTTTTAATATGGAACAAAATGTGATATTACCTATGCTTAGTTTTTTTCTCAACAAGAATATACATAAAATACAGAAATAGGACAGCTGTGTGGTGAGATTACCATGTATTAGCTCATTGGCAGCAGTATTCTGATTTCCCTGTTACCTTGGAAAATAAACATAATTTTCAAATTTTATAATTGAAGTAGTTAATTCTCAGAGAAGTTAATCAACTCTTCAATATTAATTTAAGGACTAAGGCTTGTTTTGAACATAAAACTGAATAATATCAAAGGCAATGCTTCTGACTGCACCTTCTTACTCTCTAAAGAAACAAATGAATCCAGAGGAGACCGGCTGTGAACAAATTACAAGATAGTGTGCCCAATATCAAGTGCAGTTTATAAAAGTACAATTATAACCCAGAGAAAGAGATAATTGATTTTTCATATTTACATTAGTGAATATGTCAGTTACATAGTATATATTTTTATATATTTTACTAACATAATTTATGTAACATTATATATAAATATATTTATATAATATATTAGAAGATATATAGATATATGTATATGTGTAATATAAATATTAGAAGATACATATATTAAATTGACTCTGCTTGCCTGAGGTTTCAACAGTCTATCAGAAGACTTGCTTTTCTGTATTGTTTTTTATAGGTCTGTGAAAAATGATGTTGGCAATTTGTTAGGGATTGCATTGAATTGTGGATTGCCTTGGGTAGAATGGACATCTTGACAAAATTGATTCTTCCAATTCATGAGAATGAGAAGTTTTTCCATTTGCTTGTGTCGTCCTTGATTTCTTTAAGCAGCGTTTTTCAGTGCTCATTGAAAAGGTATTTCATTTATTTGGATAAATGCATGCCAAGGTATTTTAGCTGATTTTTTTGACTATTATTAATAGAATTGTGTTTTTATTTGATTCTAAATGTATATGGAAGCAAAAAAAAAAAAAAAAGAATAGTTAAAGCAATTCTAGCAAAAGGAACATAGCTGAAGGCATCACACTTTCTGACTTTAAACTTTATTAAAACACTACATTAACCAAGACAGTATGGTACTGTTATAGGAATAGACACATAGACCAATGGAACAGGACATAGAATCCAGAAATAAAACCACAGACCTTCAACCAACTCATCTTCAACAAAGCTGACAAAACAAACATTGGGAAGAGGAAACCATAATTAGCAAATGGTGCTGGGGAAAACTGGCTAACCACATGCAGAAGAATGAAATAGAACCCTTACCTATTACCATATACAAAAAGTAACTATATACAACATGGATCAAGGACTTAAATATAAAACCTCAAACTATAAAAATCTTAGACGAAAACTTAGTTAACACCCTCCTCAACCTAGGAGTAGACAATGAATTCATGGCCAAGTCTTCAAAAGCAAATGTAATAAAAGCTAAGTCTGACAAATGGGACCTTATCAAACTTAAAAGATTTTGCACAGCAAAAGAAACCATAAAGAGAGTAAGAAGTCCACCCATGGAATGGGGGGGGGAATATATATATATGTACATATATGTATATACATATATATACACACACACACACAAGCTATGCATCTCACAAAGGCCTAACATACAGCATTTATAAGGAACTCAAATAAATTGACAGAAAAAGTATTAAAAAGAGGATGGGGGAGGGGCAAGATGACGATGGAACTGGTCAGAGTTTGAGAGTCTCTGCATGGCGAATGTGCATATAGACTAATCTGTGTTTTTCTGTGTAAGTGGGTGAGTGCATGCCCAACTGTGAGGAGACAAAGGATCAAGCACCCAAAACCCCCCTGCAGAAATGGTCACAATTTGCCACTGCTCTGAATTTGGCACCCACCATGTATAGAAGGACCCGCCATTACTGGGGCACCTCTAGGGAAAAGACAGCAATCAGCAGCCTCTCAGCACCTGGTACCCCGCCCACGCCACCATCGGCAGCAACAGCCAGGCAGCAGGGACCATGGAGAAGTCACAGGGAGGAGATCTGAAGCTGAGCTCTGCTGGAGGATAAGATGCTGGTGGACACCATTTTGACATGATTTTCTCTGTTCAGAGCCCAGTGGAAATCTTTTCTAGCTCCCCCAATTCTCCATGGGGTGTCTGACCCATGTAAAGAGCAGCCTCATCAGCCTATGGGCCATCAGCAGAGGAGAGGGCCTAGAGACCGAAGCCTACTACCTACCATTGCCAAAAGCAGCAGTGTGAGAAGCAAGGGGGGGGACGGCAGGATAAAAACAGCCACAAGAGGGAGATTTCTTTTTGTCTTTTTCCCCATTCTCTCCACACATAACTTCTGATTTGACTTGCCCCTATTTCTCCCTCTTTTTTTTTTTTTTTTTTGCATATAGATATATTTGAGGGAGAGTACATCTCCAATTTTTTGTTGTTGTCTTATTTTTGATTTTTTGTGGTTTTTTGCTGTTGTTGTTTTCCTTACCTGTTTATCTGTTCACCTGTGTACCTGTTTCCCTTCTTCTTCTTTCTCTTCATCCCCCTTTTGTCTCCCCTTCTCTTCTTGGTTCTCTTCCTTTTTCTTATCTCATTTTGGTTTCAGGTGCATACATGTGCCCCATTACATGGACAGATTGTAAGGCTGTGGTATGATAGCTCCTGAACCCCATATCCTCCCACTAAACCTCAATTAAATATCAAATTGCAAAAAGACAACAAAGGCTCCCACCACCAGTCTGGCTTCAAAATTGAACAAATCCAGAGGATCTACATAAGGAAGAATGGGGGATGGATAAACAAAAGTGAAAGCTATCCCTCCATCTCTGAGCAACAGAATTAAAGAGAGGGAAAAAAGGGGTGTGTGTGAAACCATCATAAATGAAGAACCAAAGAGAGAACACAGGTAGTCTCCAGATCTCTGGAAAGACAGCAGCTGAGAATATAGACTTTAGAAATCAAGCAATTAAGAGTCCCCAGAATGACTGGTCTCAAACCACAAACCCAGATATCAAGATATTAAAAGAGAAAATACATAGAAATGAGGAGAGACAAGAGAAAAGAATGAAGGAGTTGATAACTAAGATGACAGAAATAAAGAGTACATAAATGAAATAAATAAAAAACTGATAAGCATGGCAAAAAAAAAAATTGACCAAGCAGAAGAAAGCATCTAAGAGATTGAGGACCAAATCATGGCCTTCACAAAAGCATGGATGCAGCTGGAGACCATTATACTAAATGAACCACACAGAAACAGAGAACTGAATACTGCATGTTCTCACTCATAAGCAGGCCCTGAACACTGGTCACACTAGCACAAGGGTGTAATCGGCAGACACTGGACACTGCTAGGAGAAGGAGGGAGAGAGAAAGAAAGGGGACACATTGCTACACAATGGGTATCAGGTACACTATCATGGAGACAGAGAGCTTGCTAGAAGCCCAAATTGCCTGCATGTAACTTGCTTATGTAGTAAATCCTCATGTGTACCCCACTACTCTAAAATAAAAGTAAAAACAAAATATTGTTTTTCTTTCTTATACTGCATTTCTTTTGCCTTTTATGAACAATCTTGAAAGACATATCCATTGCCAAGTACTAAACAGACTAGTATTATTTTCTGTTCACTTAGTGACTTCAATTTATTTACACACTTACTCAATATGTTTTGGGACAACAATCATATTTCTTATTATTTGGAAAGTTTCTTTTGGGACTCTCATAATATTACCAATTTATTTGCTTAATCTTACAGTTGTTCTAGTTAAATGTGCATGGAACTGTTGAATCACCAGTCCTCAGATGACTCAGTGGGAATAAGTTATTAATTATACTTAAGTTATGATTATAGAGTAACGGCTTCAAGGGCACTGATGGAGTTTCCTGGTGGCACATTTAGTGTGAATGTATGCATGTTCACATTTCCTTAATAGTATTTTCCCTGCCTTTTAGTTCCCTTTCTTTTTATTTTTCTCTTTCTATGTTTTCATTTTTTTTCCTATACCTTTGACTCTATTGTCTAACTTATAAAATCTCAATGACCATTTATGTAGTTCTTAGTTACTATTAGTGTACTATGCCAGGTACTGCTAGGGTGAATATTGATCTCCACAGACTCTGCCTTATAGAAATCTTTAACTTTTAACTTCCTCATTTGAGGAATTGTAGAATTTGGTTAGGCATGGGCAAGAAAGAAAGAAAGAGTGCTTTGTTTGTTTTTTTAAAAGCTTTATTTTTTTATCTCTCAATTTTTTAAGGTGTGGGTTACAATTCAGGGTTAAGTACATAAGTGGTCATCATACAGGGAAAATTTGTGCCTTCCTTTGGTCCACAATTCACCTTGTTTGAGATTGGATACCCTTATTGATGTTATCTGTCCCCCCGGTTCCTCCCCTGGCAGTGTCTCACTAATGCCAACCCCTTTCTTACAGTATTATGATAAACGTTCAGGGTTCGCTTATGAGTGAATACATGTAGTACTCAGATCTTTGATTCTACGATAGATGACTGAATACTATAGACTCTAAATCCATCCAAGTTGCTGTGAAGTTCATGATTTTGTCCGTCTTTATGACTGAGTAATATTCCAAACTAGCTCATTTATGTCTGCTCCCATGTCAAGTATGTCCTTGGGGAATTGACAGCAGTAGAGTTTTGTCTTTCCAATAGCTTACAGACATGAGGTGCAGCTGTGTTCTGATTAAATCAGACCTGCAGCCTTATTATGGCTACATAGTATTCTTTTATAATTGCTTAAAAATATCTAGAAATAACAAGATTTTTAACAATTGTGTATAGCAACAACTCTTCTTTGCCCTTAATGCAAGCTCAAAGTAATGTTCAGTGTATTTTTTCCCTTTTACAAATTGTTGATTTTTATCAAAATTTTTAAATTGACTCTATCTCATTCACAATCTAGTAATATCAATACAATAAAAATTGATATGCTATATTTTGTCTGAACCATAATAATACATTATTTCTTTTTTTCAATTCTTAGTATCTCTTATAACCCACATTTTCTTCTCCAAAATAAAGGATATGGTCATCTGTCTTACCAGCTTAGTATTTATCTTTTTTCTTGTATTGAATTTCAGAGTTACCAATCCAATTTTTCAATGATAAAACTCTTACAAGCAATTTCTGTATTGGAATATTTCACACATTCTTGATATATTAGAGAATTTGTGTAAGAATTAATTTCTCACAGAGGAATTCATTTCACAGTAGAAAAAAATGACTGTTAAATACATTCTGAAGATTCTATCTGAGTCTTTTACAAACTAAGATAAATGAACACCATTGTCACAATTTATTAAAAATTTTCACCTTGTTTAAACTTTGTAAACCTGCAATTTAAACTCTCCTTCATATCTAGTTTTTCATACATAAAGTTTTTATTTTTCTTGCATATTCTGGATATTGATAATAGAATGGTATTTTAGGTGTTTTTCTCCTATTCGTATACCATGATTTTTTTCTGTTTGAAGGTTTTATTTATTTATATTTTTATTATATTCATTGTGGGAGGGGTGAGTAGATAGGTTAAGGGAGAGTACTGACAAGAAAAAAGTATGAGCATAAAGCATCTTACATATTGGGTAGTGTATTTCTGTGGATATTGACTATGTGTCTTTAAACAATAAAGCTTGTTGAACTCACAATTTTCATGTGTTTCTTGTTTCAGGTTATATTGTTCTAAAAGTGGGTGTTTTATGTTATTACAGGAACATTTATATTTAGTGTATAATTAATAGAATTCTGGGAAATATTCACAACACATTTGCAAAACATGCTCATGTAATTTTGTGTAGAGTTCATCTTAGAAACTTGCAATATTTTTATATTCCTACATTTCTTCCTGATATCATCATAGTTCATCCAGTATTCCCAATGCAATGCTGATTTCTGTAAGGACAACTTTCCTAGACCGATTTTACTGTTTAAATATACAGTATGCTATTAATTGGGATATTTAGATAACAACACTTAGATAGGGTTATTGATTATTTTTTAAAACAAACACAATCCAAAAGCTGAATTTATTTTATATATGACTTTGGTGTTTTAAAGATTCTTTCATTATTATACTTGATTCAAAGTTTAAATAATATCACAAGTTTGCTATTCAACTTTATACCTAAGGAAATATGCTAGCAGGGAGACAGTCAGTGTTCTCTCCTATTTCTACATATCTTGTGAGCAGAGGTACTAGCTTTTTTTTGTTCCAGACCACATTTTCAAGGATGTTTGAAAGTGAGAAATAGCATTTTTCCTTGAGGCAGAAGGCAGATTGGTTTACTGTTTGATATAACATAGAGCATGTCTTCAGCCAGGGAAAGGTCAGACAGGTTTTCTTACAGCCCATTATAAAAGTTAGAATTTCCCAAGCTTGGGGTTCTTCGGCTATGATATAAATGCACTGTACATAATGAGTTAACTTGTATCACAAGGGAAATTAATGGGATACCCTATATCACAAGGAAAAACAATGCAAACATAAGTAAAAACTCCTTTGTTTCTGACCCATATTATTTGTTAGCATCTGTGAAACCGCGGCTTGCATGTGAGGCAAAATCCCAGGTAATCTGCTGTTTTCAACAAGTCTCAGAGAAAATAGTGCATGCAGGATTCCTGAATATGAATAATAAATGGTACAGTTATTATTATTTTATTATAATTATTACTAAATCTCTTAGAATTACTGTTTTCTGAAATAATGCAAGAATTGCGTTTAAAAATGACTAGTCATGTGAATAGTGCAATAATTTCTTATTCATTGACTTTAAAATATTGTCCTACATTTAAGTACTGAATAGTTATAGTTTTAAAGTAGAATAATGTAATTCACTTATATAGTTTGGTGATACATTTTTATAAAACACTAGAATTGGTGAAGACAACAATTAAAATAAAAGTGGTTGTTTCAGGTACAGGTTTCTGTATATTTTTGCACAGTCTTTTTTGAATAATTTTTTCTATCTAGTTGAGCTTATGTTTCTAATTTTATTATTAAAAATTTATTTATGCTAAGCTTGCCTCAGAAAATATGTGAAATTAAACAAAAACTTGCTGTCAATTTTATTTTATTTTTTCACTTACTACCATGCCACATTTTAATATAATAATAAAATTATTATTAGCAAAGTTATATATCTATAGCACATTATTCTATCAATTGTGTACACAATTTATTCAACATTTTCTTATTATTATAAGAATAATAAGAAAATTTGCATATGTTCTATTTTCCATTATAAAAATAATATTGTGATTATCACTTTTGTGCACAAATTTTTATTAACAAATTCAGTAAAATTATATAATGGGTGTCTAGCAGTCAAACTGCTTGTTCAAAATTTGAATATACTTAAAGACTTTGATTTATTTATATTATTTAACATTTATTCAGAAATGTTGTGCTATCTGACCTTTAGTACTAAAATATATATGCTATTAATTTGGTAGGTCAAAAGTAGGAGTCACACTTGACTTTATTTGGGAGATAATTTGTGCAGTCAAACATGAAAATCATGTTAGTCATTTATTTGTCAGTCACTTTTGTAAAATGTCCGTTCATGTTTTTCCAGCTGTAATGCTACTTTAGCTCTCTCCATTGTGGTTTTTTTTTTTTTTTATTCATCTAACTCCACACATTTTTTAAGGAGCAAAGGGTTTGCATATTCAAATAAATCATATTAATTAATCACTATAATCCATATGTTCCTGAATAGTATGTACTCTTTGTGTTCAGGTAATGTATATAAGCTTCATTTATGTTATATTGTGCCTGTCAATTATGTTGTATTGTTGTTGTAGTTCATGACACATATATACCATATTTTTTAGTATTGATGATCATAATATTGTTAACATTGTAATAACTTAAATCAATAAAAATTTAAATCACATTGCTGCAAGTATGCTATTCAAAAAAAGATAATTATATTTAGTTCAATAATTATTTTATTTTGTAACTTGATTGCATTCTTGAGTCTTCATTCGTGTTTACAATCAGCACAAACTTCTAATTCAAGATACACAGACATTTCTATTTTAAAATTTACTTTTGAGTTAATTATCAATTCAGAATTATTGAATAGATTCAGATTTAACCTTAAATGCCACAAGGATCTTTCCTTCTCTCTATATCGCCATTGACAAAAGTGTGTTTTAAGTTCATAATGAGGCCAAGAGTCTTGTCTGGTCTATAGTCTTTCTTGTATTTTTTTACCATGGTGATTTGCATACATGTTTGCACTCATGGTCTCTTCTCTCAGCATGGATGAAACCAGACATTGTCTCTGGTAGATGATAATGGACACATTTAAAGATATTTCAGGTAATATTGGTATGCAATTAAGTATGAAAATGTAAAAATTGTATTGTTTTGGCAATATATGCACCCTATAACTATTGACCTATTTCAGATATATGATATTTGACTAACCCAAAGACTTTTTTCATGCTCCTTTCTTGAAGGACAACTGCTTTTCTGATCATAGATAATCTTTTTTCTAAATCATAGACAATTTTTGCCTGTTTCAGATTTTTATGAAAGTGAATCATTCATTATGCATTTTTGTCTTGACTCCATTGCTCAGCATAATATCTATGATATGCATTCATGTTATAGAGTCTACCTGTAGCACATTTCTTGTTCTTATAGAGTCTACAGCATGAATATACTGCAATTTGTTTATACATTCTCTTGATGGATATTTTTTTTTCCAACTTGAGTTATAAAAAAGTTGCTATGGGCTTTCTTGATAAGTCTATATGTGTTTCTATGGATTAAATTGTGCTCAATATAAGAATATGAATTCGTATAGCAAAGTCCTGACCCCTAATACCTCAATATGTTATTGTATTTGAAAAAAAAAAATGTCTTCAGATAATTAAGGTTAAATGAGGTCCTTGGGGGTGGGCTTTAATCCAATTTGATTCTTATTCTTACAAAAAGTGGAGATTAGGAAATAGGCACACATAGAGGAAAGATCATACACAAGAAACTGACAATCTACAAGCTCAGGGAAGAGATCCTCAGAAAAAAACAACCCTGCCGACACCTTGACCTTGGACATCTAACCTCCAGAACTGTGAACGAATAAAATACTGTTATTTAAATCATGCAGTCTGTGGAACTTTATTATGGCAGACCTAGTAAACTAATATGTTTTAATTTATCTAAGATAAAGTATATAGGAGTTGAAATTGTTGGGTGGTAGGCTGCTATATTTGAAATTTTTCAAGAAATTACCACATATTTTTCCAAAGATTTTAAACCTTTTAAAAAATTTCACCAAAAATTTATGAGTTTTTCCAATTGTTCCACATTTTCTTCATAGTTAATATTGGTTGTTTTGATTATAATCACTTTAGTTGGTGTGGCATTGTTTTTCATTGGGGTTTTAATTTACGTTTCTTTAAAGGCAAATGATGTTTAGAACTTTTCTATGCACATCCATGTACCATCATTTGAGATATATTTCTTCAAATGTGTTTTGCACTTTTTATTTCCTTTCTTTCTATTATTGTTATAGTATTTATCAATATATTTTGTATACAATTTTTATCAGATATACACTTCACAAATATTTTCTTTCATTTGTTGCTTAAATATTCATTTTCTGAATGAAAGAGTGGGAGAAGGCATTAATCAAGTTTATAATGGCATGACAGCCTCCTTGGCTACTTTTATCACATTAGACATAAGAACAATTATTGGAGGGGACACTTTGTTTAGTCCTTCACATCCCATTGTTAAACTCCAGGAACTATCTGCCTTGTGTACTGATCAGACAAAAATGTTAAGCTCTCACTTCAGTCACTTCCTTAAGAAAAGTGGTAATGTTTTGTTGTCTTTGGAATTAAGAATTTTGAATAAAGTGCAAACTTTAGTAATGCTTTAATTTTGATTTATTAGTTATAACAAATAAACTCTAATAGTTAGAATGTTAATAGGGGAAACTGGGTAGGAATTCTACTATCTATGTAAATATAAAACTTCAGGACAATTTATTAAAAACAAAAAGGGAAGCCAGATCCCCTCAAAGAAAAAACCTACAGCATTTCCACAATATAGAGCATAAATCTTCCTTTAAGCATTCCCCTTAAGGGACTGGGGACCATTTACTGGAATGACTGTGCACTGAGGAGAAAGATATCACGACCTTTCAAAGATTAGTATATGCTGCCTCTGAATTGACGCTAATCCCTGCACATCAAAAATGTCACTGCAACTTCCTACGTAAAGAATGTACTTTTGGTATCAGGTGATAGATGGAATTTTAGTACAAGTCAAACTCATGTTGGGTCAGGTAGTGAGTCATTCTGTGGTTACTGTGTCCTCAATTTCAAAGTTTCTGATTGGAGTTGTATTAATTGGAATTATTTATTATTATCAAAATCTCCATGTTTGCCCTCTGACCTAAGGAGAAATGGTCAATGTAGTAGGAATGACTACATAGATGCCCTGGAGTTTTCTAACCCTAGCAATACATTAAATTAGAAGCACAATGTTAATCCTGCAGAATTGCAGAAATTGGTACCACCATCAGTTAATTTTAGAAAATGTGCAATGATTTGGATGAAGTGGCCAATTGAGTAATATGCAACACTTCTTAGAATTGTGAGATTCTGGAGTTCAACAGAAAGTAAAACCTAAGGAAGATAAGAAAGGTACTAAAAGGTGATAACTTGAAACTTCATGGGTTCAGAGATGCCACTCTGTTAAAAAAGGGTATTGTAAAGACAAAAACTGCAAGATATTACTTGAGTTTTTGTTTTTATTTTCAGGGATTAATATCCTTTACCTGAATGCATATTTGAAGTGGCTAGTATGTGTGAAAGGAGTGTTTTCTTTCCAATAACATACAGAGCCATTTCACTACCTAAGAACCCCTGTGGTTCACCTATTAATTTATTTCGAACTCCCCAAACTCCCTGGCAACCACTAGCATTTTTGTTTTTCTGTAGTTTTGCCTTTCCAGAATATCATATAATTGTAATCAAATGCTGTGTAGACATTCAGATTTATTTCACTTAACAGTAAACTTTTAAGCTTCCTCCATGTTCTTTTCATGACTTGATTGTTAATTTCTCTTTATTTCTCTTCTTTTTTTCAAAATTTTTCTATCAATGACTTGTAATTACCTTTTTTTTCCCAAGTGGAGTGGCAAAAGAAACAGTTTTGTATGCTGTGTGCTTCAATTAATTGCATTATTTCTAGGTATCATATCTTCATCTTTCTTGTATTTCTGCTTTTGTTTTGTTTTTTATTATTATTTTATTTATATTTATTTTAGAGTTGTGTGGTACAAGTGAGGCCTTGCAACATAAATAGGCTGCATGCAGGTAAAGTTCGAGTTCTGGATGGCTCTCTCTCTCTCACTCTGGTAGTGTACAAGGTAAGAGTGTCTTCAGGGTACATGCCTAGCCATGGAATTGGTGAGTCATATCTTTAACTTCACTGTATATTGCCAAATTATTCTCTAAATAGTCATTTCAGCATGGATTTCCAATAATATCACTTAAGGATTTCCATTGCTTACCCAGGCATGGTGGTGTGCATCTATTCCAGTCCAGTTACTTGGAAGGCTGAGGCAGAAGAATTGTCTAAGCCCAGCAGGTTGAGGCTGCAGTGGCTGTGATCGAGCCACTGCACTCCAGTCTGGCTGACAAGAGTGAGACTCCAACACACACACACACACACACACACACACACACACACACACACACACACACAAGAATTCCATTGCTTGTCAGCATTTGGTATTATAAGATGTTTAAATATTTGTCCATCTAAAGGGTTTGAAATAATATTTTGCTATTTTAATTCGCCTTTTTCTGATTGCAAGGGCTTTTAGGTAATTTCAAATGGCCTCTTAATGTGTTTTCATATAGATTTCTCCGTATACATTTGGTTCGTAATTTCATTTGATTGTCTTTGTTTTAATTGATTACAGATGTTCCTAACATATTCTACTTATAGTATATGTTTCAAATATATTCTCCTAGTATTACATACATTTTAGAATAAGTTTTCTCAATACCAAAAATTAGTTTTCCAGGACTTTGAATAGAACTTCAGTGTTTAAATGCATTATGTTTAAAATTACATAATTCACATTTGATTAACACTGAGTCTTCTACCCATGAATATAGAATATCACATTGTTTTGATTGTCTAAATTTCTTTCATTTATATTTTGAAGTTTTCTACATGTACATCCTATTTATATTTTGTTAGATTTATACCTAAGGCTTCTATGATTGTGTGTATATGTGTGAGTTGTGTGTGTGTGTGTGTGTGTGTGTACACATACTGATGTTAATGATACTGAGAGGATGAAGCATTTTATAAATGTATAATAGATCAAGCTGATTGATGCTCATGTTTACTTCAGCTATATCTTTACTGATTTTCTTATTGGATGATATGTCAATTAACAACAAAAGTGAGTTGAAGCTGTTAACTTCAATAGTAAGTTTAACTATTTCTCTTTAAAGATGTATTAGTTTTTTCCTCACATATACTGACACTGTGTGTTATTTAAATACATATTAGGGATTGCTATATCTTTTAGAAAATTGACCTCTTTAAAGTTGTTTCATGCATCTCTTTTATTCTTGATAATTTTTCTTAAACTCATTTTGTCTACAGTTAATATGACGACTTCACTTTTTTTCAATTATGTTAGCATGTTATAGCTTTCTTGTCCCTTTATTTTTAACTTCTCTGTGTATTTACATATAGATTGGACTTCTTACAGAAAAACAATGTTGGATTTTGCTTTTTTTATTTATCTATTTTGATAGTCTTTGTCTTTTCATTGGTATATTTAGACCATCACATGTAAAAAGATTATTGATATGTATTGTATTAGTAGCCATCATGTTTGTGACTGCTTTAAATTCCTTTCAACGTTCTTTACTTTGTTTTTAATAACCTCTCTCTCTTTTTCTGCTTTTCCATTTTTTCTGGTTTTAATTGATCATTTTCTATGATTCTATTTTCTCTCCTCTCTTAGCATATCCGTTATACTTCTTTTAAAGTTTTTATTCTGGTGATTGCTCTGGAGTGCACAATCTATGTTTACAACTAATCTAAGCCCACTTTCAAATAGCACTATATGATTTACATGTGGTGCAGATACCTTATAAGATATTACCAATTCCTCTCTTCTGTTCCCTATAACATGACTATCATTCATTTAATTCATCAACAAGTGCATCTGCATGATGAACATTTGTATACCCATTCCTGAATTGTACCCCACATCTTTAAAATAAAAAAAATTAATAAATAATTATTTATTCATATTTTTTAAATAACCAATACATTTTTGCCTTAAAGAAAAAAGTTATTTTTCAGTTTAAGAAGAATAAGAAAAAGAAAAGTTTTTATTTTACCTTTATGCCCTCTTTGATGTTCTTTTTTATGTGTATCAGAGTTCTGACCTACATTATTTTTATTCTCTCTGAAGCATTCTTTTAACATTTCTGGCAGTGCATGCTCTTAATTTTTATTTGTGTGTGACTGTCTTGATTTTTTTCTCTTTGACAAATAATTTTTACTAGATATAGAAGTCTACCTTGGTGTTTTTATTTTTTTGCTTTAGTTTAAACACTTTAACTATTGTATTCCATTCTTCATTCTTGCATAGCTTCAGATGTGAAGTCTAATGTAACTTTTATGCTTATTCCTCTACTGATAAGTAGTTTTTTTCTCTCTGTGACGTCTTTTAAGATTATCTCATTATCTTTGTTTTTCTGTAGTTTAAATATGCTATAACTATGTGCAGAATTGTTGGTATTTATCTTGTTTGGTTTTTTTGAGTTCCTGTTTCTGAGGTTTGGTGTCTTTAATTAATTTTTAATATTCTCAGTAATTATTACTTCAAATAATTCTTCAGTTCCTTTCTCTTTTTCATTTTTTTATATTTCCATTATACATACTTATACCTTTTTTAATTGTCCCAGTGTTCTTGCATCTTATTTTCTTTTTTAGAAAATTAAATTGTTATATTTGTGTATCAGTTTAGAAAGTTTTTTTTTTTTTTACTCAATATTTTTTATTATGATATTGTGGGGTACAGTTAAGGGTTAGGTATACAAATACGTTTTGTTCACGCACCCTTGTTGATAAGAGGTATTTCCCTGTCCTCAGACAGATATTTGCTACCGTTATTCCCATCTCCCTCACCGCCCATAGTTTCCCACTACTGTCAGTCATTTTCTTATAGTATTACATTGGATGTTCAAGGTCCATTATATGAGTGAGAACATGTGATACTCAGATCTTTGTTTCTGTGAGAGGTCACTCAGTATTATAGACTCTAGCTCCATTCAGGTTGCTGCGAAATTCATTATTTTGTTCTTTTTTATGGCCGCATAGTATTCCATCGTGTATATGTACCACATTTTTTTAATCCAGTCCTCTTTTGAAGGGCAGCATGGTTGCTTTCAGGTTCTTGCTATTGTGAACAATGCTGCGATAAACATACATGTGCAGGTATCTTTTTTATAGAGTGATATGAGTTCTTCAGGATATATTCCCAGTAGGGGGATTGCGGAGTCATATGGGAGGTTGATATTTAGAGCTTTTAGAAATCACCACACTGCTTTCCACAGACGTTGCGCTAGTTTACACTCCCACCAACAGTGTAGAAGTGTTCCATTTTCACCACACCCTCTCCAGCAGCTGTTATTTTTTGAGTTGTTGATAATAGCCATTTGAATGGAGTTAGGTGGTATCTCAGTGTGGTTTTGATTTGCATCTCCCTGATGATTAGTGAGGTTGAACATTTCTTCATGTGTCTGTTGGCTGCTCGAATGTCTTCCTTTGTGAATTGTCTGTTCATATCTTTTGCCCATTTTATAATGGGGTTGTTTGTTTTTTTCTTTTCAACACGTTTGAGTTCCTTGTAGATCCAAGATGTTAAGCTTTGTCAGACCTGGAGTTGACAAATACTTTTTCCCGGTCTGAAGGCTGTCTCCCTGCTCTCTTGATGGTTTTTTTTGGCTTTGCAGAAACTTGTCAGTTTAATAAGGTCCCACTTGTGTATCTTCACTCTTATGACCTGTGGATTTCGGGTTTTGCTCAGAAATTGGATTCCAGTTCCGGTTTCCATGAGGGTATATCCTTCATTTTCTAAGGTTCTTATGGTTTGAGGTTTTACATTTAGGTCTCTGATCCACTTGGAGTTAATTTTTGTGTATGGGGATAGATAGGGGCCCTGTTTCAATCTTCTACATGCGGTCAGCTAGTTTTCCCAGCACCATTTACTGAATAGGTTCTCCTTTCCCAGTGGTAGGTGGTGGAGGTTTTGTCGAAGATGAGTTGGTTGAGAAATTGAGGTTTTGCTTCTGGAATCTCAATTCTATTCCATTGATCTATATGCCTGTTCCTATACCAATATCAAGCTGTTTTGATGATTGTAGCTTTACAGTAAAGTTTGAAGTATGGTAATGAGATACCACCTGCTTTGGTTTTTTTTTTGCTGAGGATTGTTCTGACTATTCTTGGACGTTTGTGTTTCCATGTGAGTTTCTGTGTTGTTTTTTCTACATCTGAGAAGAATGTTGCTGGTAATTTGATGGGTTTTGCATTGAATTTGTAGATTGCCTTAGGTAGGATCGACATCTTCACAATGTTGATTCTTCCAATCCATGAGCATGGGATTTTTTTCCACTTGTTTGTGTCATCTATGATTTCTTTGAGCAGTGTTTTGTAGTTTTCATTGTAAAGGTCTTTCACGTCTCTGGTTAGGAAGATGCTAAGGTGTTTCATTTTTTTTGGTGGCTATTGTGAATGGAATTGTGGTTTTTATTTGGGTTTCTGTTTGTTTATTATTGGTGTAAAGAAATGCGATTGTCTTTTGCACATTTATTTTGCATCCTGAGATTTTGCCAAAGGTCTTTATCCATGTAAGGAGGTTTTTGACAGATTCTCTTGGGTTTTCAAGGTACACAATCATATCATCTGCAAAGAGAGATAACTTGATTTCCTCTTTTCCTATTTGGATACCCCTGATTGCCTTCTCTTCTCTGCTTGCTCTAGCCAGGACTTCCAATACTATGTTGAACAGGAGGGGTGAGAGTGGGCATCCTTGTCTTGTGCCAGTTTTCAGGGGAAATGGTTCCAGTTTTTGTCTGTTTAGGAGTATGCTGGCTGTGGGTTTCTCATAGATGGCTTTTACTATTTTGAGGTATGTTCCCTGTATGCCTAGATGTTCGAGGGTTTTTATCAAGAAGGGGTGCTGGATTTTATCAAAAGCTTTTTCTGCATCTAATGATATAATCATGTGGTTTTTGTTTTGACATCTGTTGATGAATTTAATTACATTTATGGTTTTACAAATGTTGAACCAGCCTTGCATCACAGGAATGAAGCCTACTTGGTCATGATGGATGATTTTTAGAGATGTATTGTTGAATTCAGTTTGCTAGGATCTTGTTGAGAATTTTAGCATCTATGTTCATCAAAGATATTGACCTGTAGCTCTCTTTCTTTGTTGGATCTTTACCTGGCTTGGATATCAATGTGATGTTGTCTTCATAAAATGATTTGGGGAGAGTTTCATCTTTTTCAATCACCTGGAATACCTTCAGTAGAACTGGTATCAGCTCCTCCTTAAACGTCTTGTAGAATTCTGCTGGAAAGCCATCTGGACCAGGGCTTTTTTTTGTAAGTAGTTTTCTTATTCCATAGTCGATTTCCTTGATTGTTATTGGTCTATTTAGGGTCTCAATTTCTTCTTGTTCCAACCTAGGTAGGTTGTGTGATGTTAGAAAGTCCTCCATTTCCTTAAGATTTTCAAATTTGTTTCCATACAAGTGTACGTAGTAGTCTCTAATGATCTTTTGTATTTCTTCAGGGTCAGATGTGACTTCATCTTTTGTGTTTCTGATTGTGCTTATTTGGGATTTTCTCATTTTTTCTTGGTCAGTCTATCTAGGGGACCATCGATCTTGTTTTGTAAGATGCTCTTAATGTTCTTTGAAATATTTTCATGTCTTCATAGATCATTGCTTTTTAGCAATTATCAATAAAACTGCTATCAACATCTGGTGTTCAGATTTTTGTTTGGATGCAAGTGTTTTTAACGCATTTGGGTAACTATGAAGAAGTTTGATTGCTGAATTGCATAGCAGAATATACTGAGTTCTGTGAGGAACTCTCAAACTGTCTTCCAGCACATT
>NW_007250364.1:247491-279784 GCF_000164805.1 Carlito syrichta
ATATTGACCTGTAGTTCTCTTTCTTTGTTGGATCTTTACCTGGCTTGGATATCAATGTGATGTTGTCTTCATAAAATGATTTGGGGAGAGTTTCATCTTTTTTCAATCACCTGGAATACCTTCAGTAGAACTGGTATCAGCTCCTCCTTAAACGTCTTGTAGAATTCTGCTGGAAAGCCATCTGGACCAGGGCTTTTTTTTGTAAGTAGTTTTCTTATTCCATAGTCGATTTCCTTGATTGTTATTGGTCTATTTAGGGTCTCAATTTCTTCTTGTTCCAACCTAGGTAGGTTGTGTGATGTTAGAAAGTCCTCCATTTCCTTAAGATTTTCAAATTTGTTTCCATACAAGTGTAAGTAGTAGTCTCTAATGATCTTTTGTATTTCTTCAGGGTCAGATGTGACTTCATCTTTTGTGTTTCTGATTGTGCTTATTTGGGATTTTTCTCTTTTTTTCTTGGTCAGTCTAGCTAGGGGACCATCAATCTTGTTTATCCTTTCGAAGAACCAGCTTTTTGTTTCATTGGTTTTTTTGTATTATCTTTTTGTCTTCTATGTCCTGGTTTTGGGCTTTATTTTGGTGACCTGGATTCTTCTGCTGAAATTAGGGTTTTTGTGGTCTTGCTTTTCCAGCTTCCTTAGGTGGCTTGTTAGGCTGTTGATTTGTGTTCCTTCAATTTTCTTCATGTGTGTTTGTAGAGATATAAATTCCCTCTTACTACAACTTTTAAGGTATCCCAGAGATTTTGGTAAGATGTTTCTTCATTTTCATTTGTTTCCAGGTATCTTTTGATCTTTGTTTTGATTTCATCATTGACCCAGGAGTTGTTTAGCATCATGCTTTTTAGTGTTCATGTCTTTGTGGGTTTTGGGGGGACCTTATGGTGTTAATGTTTATTTTTATTCCACCGTGGTCCGAGAAGGTGCATGGTAGAATTTCGGTCCTTTTAAATTTGCTTATGCTTAATTTATGGCCAATTATTTGGTTCATCTTAGAATACGTTCCATGCAGGGATGAGTAGAATGTGTATTCTGTGGTCTTTGGATGGACTGTTCTGTATGTATCAATTAAGTCCATTTGGTTCAGAGTGACATTGAGGTTCTGGATCTCCTTGCTAATTTTTTTGTCCGGATGATCTGTCTAGGGATGTGAGTGGTGTATTAAAGTCCCCAGTTATGATAGTGTTAGAGTCAATATCTTTCTTTAGTTTTCCTAGAAGTTGCTTTATGAAAGTTGGCGCACCTATGTTGGGTGCATATATGTTAGGATAGATATTTCTTGTTGATGGAGTGAACCTTTTATCATTATGTAGTGGCTCTCTGTATCTTTTTTAATTTTTGATAACTTAAATGGTATTTTGTCTGAAATTAGGATCGTGACTCCTCCTTTCTTTTGTGTTCCATTCACCTGAAAATTTGTTTCCCATCCTCTTACTTTGAGTCTGTATATGTCCTTTCTAGTGAGATGGGTCTCTTGAAGGAAGTATATTGTTGCCTGGTGATATTTTATCCATTTTGCCATTGTATGTCTTTTCAGTAGTGCGTTTAGTCCATTCACATTCAGGTTAATTATTGAAATGTGAGAGTTCATCCCTATCATAGAGTTCTTATAGAGTTGTTGTTCTTCCACTTGGTTTTTTTGTCTTTCTTTTGGTTTTGGAGTTGGTTCATATATATTTTATTATTTTTCTTGTATTCTTGTGAAGAACGTTGTTCTTTTTTCCTTTTCTTCTGTGTTTAGTACTTTCTTAAGTGTTTCATGTAGAGGTGGTTTGGTGACAGCATAAGTTCTCAGGGATTGGATATCTGGGAAAGATTTTAATTCTCCCTCGCTGATGAAGTTAGCTTCACCGGGTAGATTATTCTTGGTTGAAATTGTTTATCTTTTAGGACTTTGAAGATAGGGCTCCAAGCTCTCCTAGGCTGCAGGGTTTCTGAAGATAAATTTGCTGCTATTCTAATTGGTCTTCCATGGTAGGTGATCTGGCCTTTTTCTCTTGTTGTCTTAGGATTTTTTCTTTTATGCCTACTTTGTTTAGGTGAACTATTATGTGTCTAGGAGTTGGTCTTCTCATTTTGTTGTCTTGCAGGGGTTCTGTGAATCTCATGTGTTTAAATTTTTGCATCACAAATTAGATAAGGGAAGTTTTCTTGAATGATCTCATGGAAAGTTTGTTCCAGTGTGGTCTCTGTCTCTCTTTCTGCCTCAGGAAGGCCAATTACTCTTAGGTTTAGTCTCTTGAAGTAATTGCTCATCTCTTGAAGGTTTTGTTCTGTCTTTTTGAGCTTGTTTTCTGTGTTTTTAAGAGTTTAGGTTATTTCTATATTTTATTCCTCAAGCTCTGAGATTCTTTCTTCTGCTTGGGTAATTCTGCTTTCCATGCTTATCAGTTTGTTATTTATTTCATTCACAGTATTCTTTATTACTGTTATCTCAGACATCAGCTCTTTCCTAGTTTCTTCTTGTGTCTCCTCAATTCTTGTTAATCTCTCCATTAATGTCTTGATATCTAGGTTTGTAGTTTGAGACCCTTCATTCTGGGGACTCTTCATTGTTTGCATTCCAAAGTCATTTTTCTCAGTGTCTGCCTTCCCAGGGGTCTAGGAGAGACCCATATTCTTCTTTTGGTTTTCCTTCATGTAGATTTTTCTCTCTCTCCCCCTTTCCCTCTCCTTCTGTAATTCTGTTTTTGAGGGATCCTATTCTTCCTTATGAGGGTCTTCTGGCTTGTTCCTTTTTGAGATTGGAGTGTGGGCTTTGGTTGTACTTATTGCAGTTTTGAGGTTTAATTGAGGGAGAAGTTGTGGTTCAGAATATATATGCAGATTCTAGCATCCACTAACAGGTGGGTGAGCACACTGGAACCTATTTCCCTCTGCCTTAAAATCTGTTTGTGCAGCAGTATGTAGGCTTGGTCCCTAGATTAAAAAGGGGTATAAAGGAGGAAATTAATGGAGGAAGCAGTATCAATAGGAAGTTAGAAATAGAGAAGAGTGAGAGGGAAAACCGATATACGTACCAACTATCAGGTGAGAAAGAGACACAAGGTTGGAAAGAAATGAAGAAAGACACATAAGAAAGATTCCCTAAAGAGTACTGTAACTACACAGAGACAGACCAATAAAGTCATGAAACAGTGTAAGCCAGAAAGCAAACAACAAAAGTGATCAAAACAAACAGTCAAAATGATAAAATCAAAAGTCAAAATAAGAGATCAGACTAAAGTCACTTTAGCTCTGATCTCTGGTCTCTCCCCTTTGTTTTTCATTGAAGGCAGCTAGATTTACTCACAGTTTCAGTTTGTTTTTTCTTTAGCCTGCTGTCTGGGAGTTGCCTTTGTCTGATTCAGCATAGGGGTGGGGTTTTGTCTCCTGTTTAGCGACGTTACCTTAGGAACCAAGGTGGAGTTTGTTGATAGGTGGGCGGGGCAATGGAAATCTCTGCCTGGAGAATGGCCAAGGCAGTTTCAGTCTTGCAGTTCTGTTTCTCTCCACTTGTCTGGGTCCCCAAGCTTGGGGTCATGCTCTGAGTGCTTCAACCAGGGTAGGCCCAGAGCTTCAGAGCTCCAAAGCTCCAAAGGGCAGTGAGTGGCAAGAGTGCCCCTGGGCCCCCCACGGGGTACTTCAGCCAGGAATGGGACCGGTGTCTCTGAGGGGCGGGTGCCCAGTGCCTCCCTGAGTGACCAGTGGCTTGTTGCTGGGTGGGAGATAATGTAGCCAGGGAGGGAGCTGAGACCTGAGACTCCCACACTGGTGGGAGTCACGCATGGTGGAACAGCAGCAGCAGGGGGCTACAATATCTGGCCCTGCATGGGACTGAAGGTCCCTGGGCCTCGGACCAGCATGGCTGGTGGTGGGCAGGGAGATGGGGGAAGAAAGGTAAGAGTCTTTTTGGGAACTCACATTCGGAGAATCTCACAAGTCCACCTATGCTGTCGCCATCGTACCGGAACCAGTTTAGAAAGTTTTAATGAACTCATCTTGAACCTCACAGATTTTTTTCTTGGTCACATCTAGTCTACTGATGAGTCCGTCAAATTACTTATTTTCATTCCAGGACTTTTGATTTCCAGCATTGTTTTGTTTCTTTTTTAGAGTATCCATTTATCTGATTACAGTACACATCTGTTAATGCATGGTGTCCACTGCATACTTCTTGTATGTTTCCATTAGGGTCTTTAGCATACTAATCATAGCTATTTTAAACTCCATGTATGATAATTCCATTTTGTGTCATATCAGAGTCTGAGGCAGATGATTGCTTGTTTCTTCAGACTGTTATTCTTTCTTGTCTTTTAACATTATTTGTAATTTATTGTTGAAAGCTACACATGATAGAGCAGATGATTGGAAATGATGTAAACAGGCCGTTAACATGAGACTTTTTTGTTATCTGGGTAGAAAGAGGTCTATGTTTAATATCGTAGTTTTAGATGTCAGAACCTTCACTTTTCTCTATAATTCTTATTTATTTCTCCTCTGTTCCTTTGGGTTTCCTGAAAGAATCCTTCTTAAATAGAGTCTGAGTTGCAGCTCTTTCAGTTGCCATTCACTGTTCTTGTCATGGAGACCTGTAGATGTGGTGGTAACTCATGAAGGAAAAGAAGTACTCTATAATTTTATTATTAAATTTCAATTCTTTAGTGGGCTGAACTCTTGAGCTATAACCTTCACAATTTCTTTTTAGCCTTTATTTATGTTCCTTTATCTGAGACAGAAAGACCGAAGGAGATGGAAATAGCTAATTACTTTTTCTTCAGGTAGTATAAATAAGGCTCTGACTGAGTTTATTCCCTTGGAGGAAAAATTTCTATTATGAAAAAAAATATTCTGGGCATTTTTCAGAATTAATACCTTTTCTCTTACCCTGCCAGAAACTTGAGTGTTTTTCTCAGGTCTTCACCCTGAGAAACTGGTGGAGATCCTGGGGATAAAGCACAAGGATGTGTCAGGACCCTGCTAAGACTAGGACCCAAGACGTTTCTCATTATCAAGCTGTTCTACTTGTAATATCTAGAAAAACTGGCATTGTGTTCCCACCAATTTTTGCTCCTGCAGCTTTAGTAGGCTAATTTCAGCTATGATTTTCTTGTTCCTTCAGACACTAGAATATAAGTTTTTCCTGTGGCATCAAATCTTTGATAGATCCAAGGAAAACTGATTTTTATTAGTTCAGTTTTTTTTTAGTTGTAAGGAAAACTAGATTTCTAAGCTCTTCATATATCATAGTTAAAACTAGAAGTCCTGACCAGATTTTTAAAAGTAAGATAATTCTTAGGCTTCCATTTCAGTCAAGGGGCTCTAAGTCTGTTAAGTTACTTAGGTCTGAAAGTGGGTTAGACAGCATAAATATCTATCACAGAAGCTAAAGTTGGGATTTACCACTACCCATAGTTCTCCTTACCAGTTATATAGATCAAGCACTATCACAGAATGCTAATTTCCTTTTCATCCCTGAAGAAAATATGTACAATTAGCCAGCTCCAGAGATTCCAAAAGTCCAAAATATTATGATTACTAGAATGACTGTGGTGCTTTTTATTATAAATGGGCCCCCTCTTGTTTTCATGGTTAAGTGCTGCTACTTGACCTCTGCTACCTCGTGATCTGGTCATTCCAATTGAAATTGAACTGGAAATTGAAATAATTTCCTTGATTTTATTCCAATTGAAATTAGGAAGTCAATCTCAGTCACAGCGATCCCCATGACCATACTCGAACCACAAATGAGAACAATCAAGATTTTTTAAATGATGTAGGTGCTTCCTTCACTAATGTGAATTTCATCAGCTGACTGAAGGGAGTGCTTCTTTTGCCTGTGTGAGATGTATTTGAGATTGATATGTAGGTTACAGAAACTAAACGCATCCCAACCTTTTTATCTCTTGAAGATTTGTGACTCTTTTCTCCAAATCATGGCTAGGAAAGTCTGTCATATCAACCTGATTATTTGTAGGCCACCTGTAAGTTCAAGTTTCAATCAACCAAGCAACTTTCAGCTGTATGAAGTAACAAACTAAATTTAGATTCTAGTAAGGACATGCTAAAGTGTTTAATTCCAATCTCCCTGTTCTAACACCCTTAGAATCCACCTCCATACTTGTTAGCAAAGTGTCTATTGAGATGTATTTACAAAATTTTGAAAATGTTTTGTGTGTAAGCTATTTCCTCTTTGGTCATAGTGTATACTTGGCTTCCTGGATCGTGCTGATATTTTATTTTAATTATGGGTGTGGTCCAAAGAGTAGGTGATAGTGACAAGTTTGAGAAAAATAAATATTCCCTTGATAGATATATGCCTTGGTGAGATTATCAAAGAAGTTTCTGCCAAGAGAATCTAGGCTTCTTAGACACAGATGACCAGTTACTTCCACTGGCAAGGGAGGTTCAAAGTGATTGATTTTCAGTTTCAATGGAGTTCTGCTAGGATGCCTTTATTTCTTGTTTCAACATCTCATTCCCTCCCAGTTAAAACTCTAACTTTCGTATAAGTGGAACTTGACAAGATTATACATTAAATAAACATTCTAATTCTGTAACAAGCACAACGTTTATGTTTGATAGTCGGTAATCTTGGCTCTGTGACTGTAATAAATAAGAGATTATTCTAGTCTTACTATGGATGATATTTGGTTCTTAGATTGTAATTCAAGCTGATAGTTCAATAATCTGAGCTGCCTGGGAACTTGTTTTAATTGTCATATAATATGACCAGCCACAGGCAACAACTTGATTAATTGGGATACCAATGCATACACCATAGGTTATTACTATTCCATTTTCCATTAGCAAGGCATTCAGCAAGAGTGCAGCAAACCACTCCAAAAATTCCAAAGTGGAGAGACAGTCTTCTAGATTCACTATTGGCACCAATTCTGTATTAACCAAAGTTTTGTCAGGAAGCAGAAACCATGCTATTCATTCAGACAGGATGAGATTTACTGAAATACAAGTTTTCTCAGTGCAGCATTTTCTTTAACATAATGTTTAAAATGGCAACCTTATGCATATCTTATGCATATGCCTGGATATTACTTGACTTTTTTATCTCGAAAATTCTTAGTTCCATATATTAAAGTGTACACTTTTATGTTATATGTGCTTTATGATACCAAAATATTGGCTTCTTAATGTCAGAGAGGTTTGCATGCTTTGTTCATTGGATTTCCCCATCACCTAGAACTCTGCCTAGGGTAAGATAAGTCTCAGTAAACATTTGTCAAATAAATTTAATGAAATTCATTACAAATGAAGAAAGAGTGCCCCTTAAAGAAGGAGGAGTTTAAGATTCTGTCTCAGAACTATAATCACAGCATTTTTCAGAACACATATTTTAGAAGTTCAACGAAATGTTTGCTTGAGAGATTATGCTGAGAAAAATGATGTTGGCTTTATGAACTTTTTTTTACTTTAAACATTAAAAACATTTTTGTAGTAATATATCAGTCAAACATTTAAGAAAAAGAAAAGAGGCTTTTAAAAACTCATTTTAAAATTCTTTATATTAATAATAAAGTTGAAATGTGGTGGCAAAGAGCTGATGATATTGCTATGAAGTTGCACATTTTATGAATGTTTATATGCTTTTAACGCCACTAAATGAACTAAAATTTCTGACGCTGAAAATTAATGTCTTAACATCTTGCTTTGGAAAAATTATGTCTTCTGCACATTGATTATATTTGTTTCAGCCATTTATGTCCTGTTTCTTGCCCAGGGGAAAATGAGGAAAGAGAACTAGTAATGGTTTTTTTGCAAGGAGTAATCAACCATAAAAATCATAATTGAACAAACAAGTATAGTCATTGAATGATTAATTACTTTGGTGAATCAGCCTCCTACATATATGATAAAAATATTCATAAGAAACTAGAACATAGTGTACAAACTGCATATATGATATGAGCATAATCATGACTATAGGTGGCTTATCTTGTTTTCAAAATATTTCAGCATTTTTTGTATTATTTCTCAGTTTTCACTATTTTTCTCATTGTTAATTCTCTATAGTCACTACATTTTAAGATAAATGTTTTGATAAATGATGTTTTAATGATTAGGTGGTAGCAAGGCAGACATTGAGTCAAATGTATTTTCAAATATTATGTTCACTGATTTATTTGGCAATGTATGCATCTATTGTTGATTGACATATTACTGAGCCCATTTCTGATATTTCTATAATGCATTAGCAAGGTATTCAGTAAAAGTGTAACAAACCACTCCAAAAATTCCAAAGTGGAGAGACAGTGTTCTAGATTCACTATTGGCACCAATTCTTTTCTCAAGTTCAAACAAATTCAATGTTATGTATTAGAATCTGGAAAAATACTACAGAGAATGAAGTCATACATGATAATCTTTGATTAAAGATATTTTAATTTTGGCTCTGATGTTTTCATATCTGGAAATTAAGTCTAAATATTTCACAGCAATCCTGTAACCTTGAGAGAAATCAGTCTGAGAATAAGGCTGTCACATTTCAGGTGGCAAAGAGATAAGAAGAACCCAGGTTGCACATGCATGTTTATTGCAGCATTATTCACAATAGCAAAAAACACAGAACCAACTGTGCTGCCCACAGAAAGAAGACTGGATAAAAAAACATGGTACATATTCATGATGGAATATTATGCAGCCATAGAGAAGAACAAAATTATGAACTTCACAGCAACTCGAATGGACTTAGAGTCTATAATACAAAGTGATCTATCAAAGAAACAAAGAACTGAGTAGCACATTCTCACTCATAAGTGGACCCTGAACAATTATCATAATATTATAAGAAAGGGATTGGTAGGGGTGGGGGACACATCTCATCAATAAGGGCACCTGATTTCAAACCAGTTGAGGTGGGGACCAAAGTGAAGTCCAGACTCTACCTATACAATGACCATTTGTATACCTAACCCTGAATTGTACCCTACATCTTTAAAACAATAAAGAAAAGAAAATGTGAAGAAAAAAAAAAAGAAGAAGAACCTAGGTCATGGGTAGCATCATTAGACTCTTGAATCAAGTAAGGATGTAATGTGCCCTGAACTTAAACTTTAGGTCTTTTCAAGCTTTTTCTTTTCTTTAGAGCCTAGAGTGTCCCTTAATTACACATATGCTCTTATTAAAATAATTTAACATTAAAATTTAAAATTACAGGAATTTACCTTCAATTTATTTCTCATACTCTGACTCAGAGTAATCTTTATATGGTCTCAATACTCCAAATTACTCTTTTCAAAATTACCCCAAAGTGCTTTGATTGAAACTTAGTAAATATGTGAGAAACCATTTTCATGGCATTCAAATCCCTGTTGAATAACGATTAATTCAAGAGGGGCCATCTCCTACAACCTGGATCATAAGAATTTCTTCCATGGATTTCAGAATTGGCTCCAAAAAATTCCAGATTCGCCGGGCTCGGTGGCTCAGCCTATAATCCCACACCTTGGGAGGCTGAGGTGAGTGGATTGCCTGAGCCCGCAGGTTCGAGACCTGCCTGGGCAACTTGGCGAGACCTCATCTCTACAATAAATCAAAAAAATTAGCCAGGTGCACGCCTGTAGTTCCAGCTACTTGGAAGGCTGAGGTGGGAGGATTGCCTGAGCCCAGTAGGGTGAGGCTGTGGTGGCCGGGAGTGTGCCACTGCACTCCAGTTTGGGTGACAGTGAGACTCCAACTCAAAAAGAAAAAAAAAAACTGGACTCGGTGGCTCAGCCTGTAATCCTGCGCTTTGGGAGGCCGAGGTGAGTGGATTGCCTGAGCCCGTGGGTTCGAGACCCGCCTGGACAACTTGGCGAGACCTCATCACTACAATAAATCAAAAAATTAGCCAGGCGTGGTAGCACACTTGTAGTTCCAGCTACTCGGAAGGCTGAGGCAGAAGGTTCACAGAGTCCAGCAGGTCAAGGATGCGGTGGCCAGGAGCGGCCACTGCACTCCAGTCTGGGCAACGGAGTGAGACTCCAACTCAGGAAAAAAAAATATTCCAGATTCAGTTTGATTGTTCTAATAAATCATAAAGTGTGACTTGAAAATTTTGGTTATCATGACTCTGACAGAACGACTTAAGAAACTGTGGAAATTAATTTTAATTGGAAAAAATTTTAAAAATAACAAAATTAGCCCTCAAGAAAGAAAATAATACTGCGGTTTGGAAGAGAATGTAACATATTGCATATATTTGTTCATTGACATCATGTTACAAACTGAAAGAGAGACAAAAAACAGAGCAAACAGGACAATGCGGTTAAATATGAAAAAATTATAAAAATAAAAATAGACTTTCTAAAATAAAAATATATTTATTATTAAAACTAAAATAAAACCTTCAATGAATTTGGTCAAGGGTTGATTAGGCTCAACTAAGAATAGAAATGCTAAATTCGAACATAAATCAGAGAAAATCACCAAAAAATATGAAAGTATTCTAACAGAAGTGGAGGAAAAAATGAAGAATTAAACAATAATATTGAAAGAAGTAAATAGAATAGAAAAACATCAATATTCAAAACAAATTGGTGTGTGTGTGTGTGTGTGTGTGTGTGTGTGTGTGTGTGTACTTTTGAACATTATTGTGGGGAGGAACTATCTTGATTGAAGAATCATATTGCACCCTAAGGAAAACTAATAAGACATTCATATCTCAAAAAAAAAACCAACAAAAAAAAACCTTAAGTAAAACAAAAAATCAAGGACAAAGCCTAAACAGCTATCACAGATAAGAGGAATTCATTAAAGAAAATTAAGTTGAGACTAGCTACACAATTCTTATGAATAATAAAAGATGCCAAAGTCCATAATAGCCCAAAGTGCTGTAAAACTAATTTTCTATTTAGGAATTTTTGCCTCAAAAAATAAAGATAACATTTAGATGAATATATATACTTATTGAGTGTGTACTTCTCTGGGAATCACTAAAAACGGTAGTAAATACATACTCACAGACAGAAAGGAAGAAAACGTTCCAGTGTTCTATACTATTGTGAAGTAGCTATAGTTAACAATAATATACGATATTGTTTCAAACAACTAGAAGGAGAATATTGAACATTTCCAGCACAAAGAAATGAAAAATGTTTGAGATGACAGATGTGCTAATTACATTGATCTGATTATTATAAATTATATGTCTCTAGCATCACTCTGTACCCCATAAATACATGCAATTATTACATGTCAAGTCAAAACAAAAATCTTTTAAAAATAAAAAAGAAAATATAGCTAGATAGACAGATGATGATAGATAGATGATAGATAGATATAATTTTTTTTTAAGTCAAATGCTAGAAACTATTCTAAGTCTTAGAGGAGAAGAGATAGGATCTTGTCCTCAACAGCACACAATTGAGGTTGAGATTATGTGACTTCAGTATTCTTTTTCTATTCAATGAGTACAACTCCAATATTGTTAGGATTGTAGTGGTTTATGATTTTGTTTTCTCATGCTATCCATATTAATGAATTCATTTAAAATTCTTAATCTCCTTTTTAATTTTTAGCTTTGGTCATTGTTGCTTAGAGTATTCTATACATTTGTCTGTGTTCTTGTTTTAAGTTGATGTCCTTCCCTTAATTTTTTTTTGGATACATTTTTTTTCTGGATATACCATTTCAAGTGATTTTTCTTCACTGCTTTGGAGATACTTAGTATTTTGGTATCTTTATATACTTTTCAGCATAAATAAGTCTGTGATTAATCTAATTATTGTCTTTTAATTATCTGAAAACTTTAAAGATTGTATTTCCTCTTGATAACTTCAGTTTTAGTATTGAGTTTGTAGATATGAATTGACTTTTTTAACTTCAAAGTATTCAAAGCACATTTTTTACATGGTATCAGTAGAATAATTCTGAGTGACATATTTAAAATATTTCAGATTTATATATAGAATTAGACACAAGCCGTTCACAGTGACAAGTAATTTGATAACACAAAAATATTGGTAACCGGGCTTGGTGGCTCAGCCTGTAATCCCGCACCTTGGGAGGCTGAGGTGAGTGGATTGCTTGAGCCCGCGGGTTTGAGACCCGCCTGGGCAACTTAGTGAGACCTCATCTCTACAATAAATCAAAAAAAATTAGCCAGGCGTGGTAGCGCGCGCCTGTAGTTCCAGCTACTTGGAAGACTGAGGTGGAAGGATCGCCGGAGCCCAGCAGGTCGAGGCTGCACTCCGGTCTGGGTGACAAAGTGAGACTCCACCTCAAAAAAAAAAAAAAAAAAAAAATATATATATATATATTGGTTATTCTATCTTTCCTGTGTTACTTTCCCCCTCTACCACAGTATTTCCTTTACCTTTCAAAGAAGCTATTTCTATCTGAATTCTCCTTCTGGGAAAATCCATTCTAATAGAAATTGTAATAAGCAAGGTGTCTTTTGTTTTCTCTTCTCCTGGACCACGTAGTATGATAGCCCCCAGTTCTTATGATAGCACCCAGTTCTTCCGTTGTTCTCTATCTATACTCACTGTCCTGGCCAAGTGAGGAAGCCTGAAGGCCTCTGTTTTCTTCACACTCCATCTCTTCAGGGTTTCTTGCTGTACAATCTACGTGATTTGATTCTTCCACAAAGGTCCCTGAGCAAGGAGAGAGAAATATTACATCCAAATGCCACAACAATGCAAGCTGCAACAGCATACAAGAAAAGTTCAGGCAATACAAAAAAGAATAACGAGGGTAGTCCTCCATCCTGACACTAAAGACAACCACCACTCCTTCAAAGGGTCCCCTGTTAAATTTTTTATACTATCTACTTCTTGTTGGAGGCCTGTCAGGGCTTGAGAGACAATATGATGCACATCAGAAATATATATATAAATCATTCAGTGTTCAGAATGGTGCACACTCCTCCTTGTGCAGCTGTTAGAATGTCCAGACCATCTGATTCTGTAAGACTACCGTACACATTTGGTAGACTACTTCATTTAGCAGGTGCAGGGATCACTCACTACCATTGAAGGCTTGGGCCATGTATAATGTCTAAGCCAATACCTCTTCCTGGGGGCTTATTGTTCCAGCATGGGAGGACAATAGGGTCAAAAAATAATGTCACCAAGCAGTAGCTTTACCCTATGTCTAGTTCAAAATATTTCCCAGTTGGAGGGTCTAGTAGTCAAAGTACAACTCCATCTGGGAAGATATGGCATGCCCCATGTATAATTACCCATCAATTGATAAGGCATGTAGAGACAGCCATACTCCCCCCCAAAAAACCATAGGGCACCAATAGGAACCGTATATGCTCCATGCTTTATGATAGGCAGCAGTCACCCACATTTGGTAACATT
This sequence comes from Carlito syrichta, assembly GCF_000164805.1. Lineage (NCBI taxonomy): Eukaryota > Metazoa > Chordata > Mammalia > Primates > Tarsiidae > Carlito > Carlito syrichta. Next base: position 260,774 of record NW_007250364.1, read on the forward strand.
GATCATTACTTCCATTTCTTTGCACAGATCTTTAGGTAGCATCCCATCTGAGGACCTACCCCTAAGTGTTCAGTACATTTTGGGACATGAGCTTGCACTTCTACCACTTCAGCAGTTAACCATATGACACCATTCCATACTGAGTAGAGTCCCCAAGATTGTGAATTATTGTATTTTTTTATATGAGCCTTTTTGTGGGTCCAGGTTCAGAGGCATTCCAAGTGCTCAACCAAGTACAGTTTTTGAGCAAGGTGGATTCGAGCTTCCACAGCAAGCCTTCAGCAGCTCTCAAAGTCTATACCCAGTGTATACTCAACATGCTGATTGGTTAGTTACAGTAGTAGATGTAGGCCCAGTCCGCCAGGGAATTTGCAGCAACCCAGATAAGGGTGATGAGAGAGAGGTTATAAGTACCAACATTGGCAAATTCCTTCCTTAAACTAATATAGAAGCTAAAGTCTTATCTTGTGATAATTTAGTGGCAGGCACGGCTAGTTTTCCTGGTTTAGTGTATCATACCTTTTCAGCCTTTGCTATAATAGTCTGTGGTTCTACATGTATGAGTAATAAAGTTGCACTGGCCATAATGAAAGCACACATGTTTTCTTTAGAATACTCATGTTTTTGCCTCTAAGTAGAAGATAGGCTTGTATCATTAGGGGTCAAATAACAGTAATCCATGGTGTGACTGTCAAATTTCGGGCTAGACCCATACCCTATAGGGATATTAGAACAACCCATCATGAACTCATTGCTATCACCTTCCACAACCAAGTCCATTCCAGCTGCTCCCCAGGGGGGTTAAGGCTATGGGGACAGGCAATAAGATATTCTGTTGTCAACTTAATCCAGGTTTTAATAGATCATCTGCTGTTTTCATTTGAATTGAATGGAGGCAGCAGCATAATTCAAAATGACTTCAACAGGGGCCACGGCTCCCGCCTGTGATTGTTCATTCAAAGTATTGAAGACTTCCCAGAGATGTTTCATCCATCCATTCAAAGAATATAGTGTTGACAAAGTTTCAGACCCTTTTGTAAGAGACCATTGTGGTGCTCTATGAGAACAGCCCTGTGCAGGTGGTAGGGAGTATGAAACTTCCACTCCACTTCCATTTGTGCTGCCCAAACTTTCACTTCAGTTTCAGTGAAATGAGTCCCATTGTCACTCTCTCTAGTGAAGGGTCATCCATAGGCAGTGCCCAATCTTTCCAATACATGGAGGACAGCCTTCTGGTCTGCATAATTAGCTGAATAAGCAAGCAATAGGCCTATCACTGCATCCACCATAGTCATGGTCTAGTGGGCTCCCTCAGAAGAGGAGAGAGGCATAATAAAATCCACTTGCCATCAAGTCAGGCAATTGGCTTTGTTGCAGCTGTCCTTGAGCAGCAGGAATACACTTTGGATATTCTTTGGAACATATCACTACATATGTAGTGGCCACTTCCACTACTTCCTTATATAATAAGGGGAAATTCAAGCCTTTGCTGTAGCCCACCTTGATTTCTATCTGGTGTGCAGCAGTCTTCAATACAGCCAACCGACTAAATCTTTCATGGTAGCAGTTTCCAACTATCTGACTTTAGCCAGTGCATCAGCTTCATCATTTTCAGGATATATTAGAGATGCATGTCCAGTGACATGATAAACTGTAATATCCTTTAGATGGCCTAAAAGGGGCAATATAATGCAGTCCATTTTTTCTCCCACCATGAAGTAATAAATAAAGTGAGCCCTCTGTATGCAGCACAACTATCTGTAGATATGATTAGGTGGGTCAGCTCATTCTATATCAGAAGCCATACAGCTCGTAACTTTGCCTATTGGTTGCTATGGTAGGCTCAGGTTTCTCACCAGATGATCTCTGTTGATTGATGGCTGAAAGCTATCACTGTCCACCATGTTAGAGTTCCTTGACTAGAGTCATCTGTATACCATGTGTCTGATGGTACAGGTGAAGTCAATTCCTTGTAGGGGCTAGACATTGGTTCTCTGATAGGTGTTGCTACCATTGACTCAGTGGTAGCATAAGTAACAGGTTGCAAAATGTGCTGCAATTAGCACTTAAATGAATTGCATTCAGTGAGTTTCATTGTTGCAGCTACCTATTTAGCCAATGTGGGAGTCTGTGCAGTTCCACTGCAGGGTTTCTTAGTCCAGTCCCAAACCCATCCTGCAACTGAGTGTGAAGTTCAAACTGTCACAGAGCTTGTTCCAGTGATGAACTCCATTGCCCTCAAGGCAAAATAAATGACTGACAGTTGCTTTTCTATTAAGATGCAACATGTCTTGGTCTCTGTCCTTAGCTGAGACCAGACCAAAATCCAATTGGTTGCCATAATCTTTCACTTTTTGCCACAACCCACAACTGTATCCCTCATTAATGATGTGGACATCTAGTTCACAAGGTTGGGAAGGATCATATACCACCAAAGCTTGTGCTCTGGAGATTGTCCATTTAGCTGCCATGAAAACTTTTGTCTGTATGTCCCCCCATTCTCATCTGGCACCCTTTTTTTCCAAATCACATAAACTTCTCAGAATTTGTGCCAAGTGAAGTATAAAAGCTCTTCAGTACCCTAACACTCATAAAAATTCCTGTAGTGTTTTAATTGAGGAAGGAGAGGTGAAAATACAGGAGAGGTGAAAAGCCTGCATTTTATTAACAATAGCCTCAGATATCACCTTTGTCTTACCTTACCAAACAACCCCCAGGAATTTGACTGATGAACCAGGCCCTTAGAGACACTAACTTCCCAGCCACATTTCTTTAAATGTTGTAACCAACATAGCTACTTCTAAATCTGAAAGAGAATCAGAGGTTAACATAATGTCATTGATATAATGAAAAAACTTCATGGATTTGGGGAGTGTCCAAGCAGCCAGAACCTCAGCAACAAGCCTGTGATACACAGTAGAGCCATGTAAGTATCCTTGTGGCAACACTGTAAGCATCCATTGACTGCCATCCCATGTAAAGGTGAAAGGTTCTTGCCTTTCAGAAGCAATATCTGTAGAAAAGAATGCATTAACCAAATCCACTATCAAATGATATATCCCTAGTTCATGGACTAGGCAGTTAACAAGTCAGTGATGGAGGGCACCACAGCATGCCATGGAGGATTTACCTTATTAAGTTCCCTATAATCAACAGTCATATGCCAAATACCGTTCGGTTTTCCAGCAGACCATATAGGAGAGTTATATGGACTATGCATAGGTTTTATAATACCCACTTCTACAGATCTCTTATGGTGGCTGTAATCTCTTCCTGGCCTCCTGGGAGACAGTATTGTTTAGTATAGGAGTTAGTAAGACTACAGAAGAGGGGTGTTTGGCATATCCCCTTATTATTGCCTTAACAGCATGCACTGTCAACATGAATTCTCCAGCAGTAGCTTCTAACCATAAACCCAGCAGAACAACTGTTTCCAGGATATATTCTGGTATAGGGGACACATATATGTATATTCTCTCTGGGGGTAATCTCCTTATTCAAAAATATACTTGTACTGCTTAGATCTAGTTAGTTTTACCACCAGGTCCACCAATAGCCAGAGGTTGTTCCTTGAATTTCTCCAGGTTTCCATATAAGAGGGTACATTTAGCAACAGCATCTGCTAAGGCTAGTAATCTGTATATTGTGAGTTGACCAATAAATGGCTAATTCCACACAAGGCCCCCAGCCCTCAGTAACCTTGCCCTCCTGGTGCCCTTGGCCTATTCACTAGTCTAAATGAAAAGTTCAACTGTCAGGAGCTGTGGAGTTTTCTCCACCCTGTGACATAAAGTCTGGCAATCTTACAGCCCTGACACTTGCTGGTGACTTGGATGTACTTCCCTCTCCGCGATTCCTCCCTGGCAAGGTGTGTTGCTGTTCTGGCTTTTGTTGCTGCCACAGCTTCAACAAAATTCGATTAGACTCTCCATCAAATTTTGCCCAATCTGCTCTTGCTGCAAACAATTCTATTGACATTTGCATGCGGGTTACCTGTAAGGGGCCAACAGTGGGAATTTCTTCTTTATCCCTCACCTCCTTTAGGGTACATATTGTTTCAGCTTCCCCTAGGTCTGCTACCACTTGTGTGACATTACTTATAGGTTGCCCTACATACCTAGCTAACACGGCTACCAGCAGCCCAAAGAAAGTTGAAGGGGATGTCTGCAATACTTGATCTCGCAAACCCATGGAAAAATGTTTTTGAGTCTGGCCCGAGTCCCTATATTGTACATTCTGGTACCCAGTTCTCTAAGTACTTGATGGATGGAGTTCTGCATATGTCTGCCATCTAGAAGTGGCTCTAGGAAGATCTCCTGCATTTGGTCAAACTATCGGCTCCTCCATTTAACTATTGGAACATTCTGTAAACACTGCCCAGCGCCCGATGGGCGGTAAGGGAGGCTAACTTTCCCACCTCCAATCCAGAACAATATCCCTTCCACCCCTATATCCTAGAGGCACAAGTACAATGCCGTAAGCAATTATATGGACTTTTGCCTGAATTTAGCCCCAAACTCCACCAATTTGGCTTGTGTATATGGTTGAAAAATCGACTTTTTGGTGATCTGTGGTGGAGGTTGTGATTGCCCCACAGTGACCCTTGGCTACTGGGTTTTTGCCCTTTGAGTAACCACTGGATGGGCTTGGAATGTAAAGGCAGGGTTGCTTCATCAAAGGTAATTTGCTTTTTAATTTCCTTCATCAAAGTTAATTCTGCAGATACAGGGATGGGGGCTCATCCTTTTAGGGAGTGTACCTCCTGTTCCAATACCTGTATCATTTATTCCCTAGCCTGAAGGTCTTTCTTTTTCTCTTCCCACCATTGCTGCAACTCCCTTTCCCACGCCTCAACCTGCAGACATAGATTAGTCTCTTCCTAGAGGGCATTCAGAAACTCCCACTCTGTGACTCTGGTAGCCACTCACATTTCCCATTTTTCAAATGTTTCTCTCAAGCTATGCAGAGCCTTTTCCACACAAACAAGCATATTATGTATTTCAGCCTAGTCCTGGGACTGGGAAGTGGGTGGGGGAGGGTGGGGTGCAGGGGCGGGGGGTGGGTACCCAGTCGGATAACACTGTAGTCATAGGATGCTGCACACTAATGGCCAGTCATCCCAGAATTCTTCCATCCCGTGAAGCAACAGATTCCATACTGACCTGAAATGAATCCTGCCAACTATGCCTAAGTGTTCTGGAGGAGGTCTATTCCAGGCTGGTTTACACTGGATTTGGACAGGCCAAAAACCAATTGGGGGACCCAAAGAAAGATTCATAGAAAACTTGAATTGCAGTGGCTAGCAACTACAGTAGTAAAGCTGTTCGCACTGTGGTCGATGTTGCTCTGTTTTTAGATAGACTTACACAATAGTGGCTTGCAGTCAGATCATAAGCTTGTAGCTACATTTAACAGGTTACACCCACTTGCTTAGTCATAAGAGAACACTATCTTGTTCCAGCCAGGAGAGAAAGTCTAACTGAGTCCATTTTCCTCACACATTTACAATAGACACACGCACACACACACGTCCCTAGGGATACATTTAACCAAGGAGGTAATAGATCTTTACAAGGAGAAATACAGAAGATTAATGAAAGAAATTATAGATGACACAAATAAATGGAAAAACATGTCATGCTCATGGATTGGAAGGATCAATATCATAAAAATGGCCATATTACCCAAAGCTATCTACAAACTCGTAATTCCTATCAAATGACCAATGTCAATTCTCATGGTATTAGGAAAAAAACAGTCCCAAATCTCTTATGGAACTACAATGACAAAAAACACTTGAATAGCCAAAACGATCCTAAGCAAAATGAACAGATATAGTTGCATCATATGACCTGACTTCAAATTATATCAAGAGGCTATAGTAACTAAAACAGCATGTTACTGGAACAAAAACAAATGCATAAATTAATGGAACAGAATAAGTAACCCAGAAATAATGACACATAACTACAACAAAAGTTGAAAAAAATTAATAAAAATAAATAATAAGGGAAGGTTACCCTATTCACTGGCTTTTCACTTCATTCAGAAATCAAAAGACATTGCAATAGTTTGCAAATCCCCACCAGATGACAGCAACCATTATCTCTCCAACTACCTCTACTGTACTCCTCCTCTTATTTACTCTGCTCTGTCCAAAACATTCTTTCTTCCTGGAACGTTCTGCACTCAGCTGTCCTAATGGCTACCTCTCTTATTTCATTTAAGTATTTTTACAAATGTCACTCTCCTTATGGAATTTACACTGATTATCATAGTAAAAATTGCAAACCACCTCCATCCCATGCACAAATATTTCTATACCTGTTATCATGCTTTAGTTGTTTTTTTTTTAAAACAGTGAATATCTATTAATATATCTTTAACTTATCAATTATATTTTCTCTTTCCATCAACCAGAATGATGGATATATTAAGACCTGAATTTTTGTCTGTCTTATTTATAGTGTAACTCAAGCACCCAAGACAGCGCATGATATTTATTAGATGCTTAATAAGTTTTTGATGGGAAAACTGGAATACATTTTATAGAAGGACAATCAAGTCATAGAGAGACACATATGAGGATCTTGGAGGAAAGAATAGTTAAATAATGTTTAAAAGAAGGGGAAGCCATCAGATATAATTTCATATATAATTTATTGATTCAGAATGATGAAGTTTTGGGCAAAGACTGCCCAAGTTCAGTTGAAAGGGTATATAAACATAATCATTGAAATGCATGTAGATGATGATATTGGAATATCATCATCTTATAAATTATGGTGCTGGGCTGCAAGTTAAACCAAAATTATTATAAAAAATAACACAACAGCTGATCGCTTGACCTCTTAGAATTTAGTAGCTGAAAGTAATATGAACCAGAAAATGAAAAATATTTGAATAAATCATGTAGTACTTAATTGGCTTTAGTAATGTCAGTTTAGCTAAATAATATCAAGATATTTAAATATGCATTTTGTTCTGAGTGTTTTCAGCATGTGAACATATATCTAGTCCTAATTTTGTTGTTATTGTCATTGAATTCTTTCTGAGACTCCGGTGATTTTTACTTATAGTCATTTTTCGTCCCAAGGATTTCCCTGTGATTGCACATGGCAAGAGATTCACAATGAACAATGATCAGTATTATAGCGCTAATTCTGAATAAAAATAATTGTGTGCATGTTCCCATTTATTAATTAAATATACAAATGGTCCCCTTCCAGGTTTTCATGATGATCTGGAATTTACCCCAGAAATTAATTAAATTCCTTTTAACCATAACTAACTACATTATTCATGGAAGCTTGTGGAGATTAATTCTAAATTATTATATTGTTAAAGTAGAGGACCATATGATCAAGTTAAAATGCAAATGACAAAAGAGGCTATATCTCTAATTATTCTGAAATAATTATATTGGTTATCACCACATTTGATTTTATTGCTTCTATGCAATTATTTCTTTCAGAAATCAGATACAGATGGTTTCAGCAGAAACATCTAACATTGCCTACCAAAAACAAGAACTTCATTCATCCAGAATTTATGCAGAAAAATTAGTTTCCTAAAAATTAGCTTAATAAACATGGGATAAATAAAGCCAAATATTTCTGAGTGGCCGCAGTATAAATAACCCCAATATAAAAATGATATATACTCATAAACCACAGGCAACCTCTTTCAAATTCCCTCCTGCTTTGGGAGTATTTCTGTCTTCATAATAAGTCCTACTTTCTTTCTTTCTTTTTTTTTTTTTTTGGTCTAATAAATACTACTTTCAAAAAATATATATATAAAGCACCATCCTACCAATTATAAAGATGTTCTATAATTTAAAAGCTCATATGACTAAAACTGCACCATTTTTATGAGAGAGTTTTGATAAACATGGACTTGCAGATAGCACTCAGAAAAACAAATGTTGGGATATTATGTTTTTACATGCACGATTTTGACAACAGAAAAATTATATGTAAATGCATGTGTATGAGTATACACACACATATACATATCCATATATATTTCATGTCTAAAAAATGAAAGTTGGGAATCCAAGATTGCCACTGGAGAATAACCAACTTGTGCCTCTATTTCCGAGTAGAACAGAAGATATGGACACAGCCACCAATAAACACAGAAACCCTGAACAGTTTCAGACAGGTGAAGCACCCGTGCAGAGGACTTTTTGAATGCATAGTGACCAAGGAGGAAAGTAACTAAATGGTTGGAACTGGGGCATCCCTCCCTGCTGGACCCTAGGCTTACCTAGGAACTGCAGCCCTACTCTGTGTGTGAGAGGGAGTAAATGATCCTGACACAGTCTGAGTTGGTTCCTTTCTACTGGCTGCATGCAAATCATTAGTCCCACAGGGGAGGAGACCCTTTCAAGGCACAACAGTGAGCTGCCAGAACCCAAACTGAGCAGCAAATACACTAGCACTCTGGGAGCCAACCAGTCCCCAAGGATACACTTCCCACTGGCAAAGCCCAGTGGCCAGTACCCAGGACAGGAAAACTTGCCTCCTAGTTGTACTATCTCAGTGCCCACTGGCAGCCAACCTCTCCCTCTAGATCAGGAAGGGATTTCTTGATGCCTAAAGCATGAGTCCCTCTGTAGTGGGGAATTTGCTTTTTTTCAAGTGCTGAGTACAAACTTGAACAGGGAGGGAGAGATGCAAAAGGCACCTGGAGTTTTCCCCAGTGGGAATGTTTTTGGACTGTAAACCACAAACAGCAGCCGGGACTCCAATTCCCCACATGGTCTGCACATAGTATTCACAATGGGAGTTGAAAAGTTTGACCAGTCTGAACACAGAGAAAACTCTGAAGTTGAAAGTCACTTTGACTGCCCAGGAACAGTGGCAGGCAGCTGGAGCCAATGGAAAGCAGGGAATGCACCCATGCTCTGAACCACCAGCCAAACCCCAAGGGCTCACTTCCCATTGCAGGCTGGGAAAGAAGACCTCCTGGTCACACTCAGTGCCTGCTGCCAACATCTGGTGACCAACATCCCCCTCCAGATCAGGAAGGTTCTCCTATGAGCTTTTTTACACCCAAAGCAAAAGTTCCTCCATGGCAAGAATTTGCTGTTTTTCAAGTGCTGAGTGTGGACTTGAACAGGGATGGGAGAGACACAAAAGGCCCCTGGAGTATTTTCCAGCAAAAGGTTTCTTGACTGTGAACATTAGCCAGGGGACTCATTCCCCTTCAAGTCCCCACATAGTGCTCACAACAGGGATAAGAAAGCAGTCAGACTGGCCAGACTGACTGGCCATACCATGGGAAAATGCTGAAGCAGAAAGTCACTTTGAGTGTGGCAAACTGCCCAACAAGAATGGTGCAGTAGAAGTTAATACCCCTTTCTCCCTGAATGAAATATGTTAAACAACAGACAAGTTCCAAAGATAGCAAGACCTTATCTACCTACACAACAACAAAGCTTAAGAATAATAATAAAGAGGAAGGAGTTGCTCCTCACAGATGAGGAAGAATCAGCAGAAAAGCACAAGCAACCTCAATACCTCAGAGTTGTCACTTAAAACAGCTATCAAGCCCCAGATAATGGAAGTCACCCAGAATGACTTGCCCCTGAGGACAGGCACATAATTCAGGCACTGGATGGCTAAAATGGCAAAAATTAATTGATTAATCAAAAATAAATAAATATAAGTTAGAAGTAAATATCATCCAATTCATGCCGGAAGTAAAAGCAGAGCTGGTCAATGTAAGAAAGGTCAATTGTAAAGTGCTGTATATGAAGAACTTCCTCTTAGAATTTCAAAATACAATAACAGATCTAGGGAGTAGAATCAACGAGGCAGAGGAAAGAATCTGAGAGCTTGAAGACAAAATTATTGAAATTACCCAGGCTGATAAAAAACAATAAAAGGAGACTCAAAAAAGAATAAGTAGAGCCTAAACATGCTGTAGGATTATGTAAAGAAGCAAAATATATGCTTTATTGGAATCCCTGAAACAGAAGGGGAGACTGAGGACACCCTCAAACAAGCCTCCCATGAGGTTTTTCAAGAAAATTTCCCATATCTTGCTAGAGAGCCAACCATTCAAGAAAAAGAAATCCAGAGAGCACATGCAAGGTATAACATGAGAAGACTATTTCCAAGACACAAAGTAATTAATCTCAACAAGGTAAGCATGAAAGAAAAAATCCTAAATGTGACAGAGAAAAGGGTCAGACCCCTACCAGGGAAGACCCATCAGAATTGCACCAGACATTTCAGTGGAAGTGCTATAAGGACTGGAGTCCCCTTTTTAATGTTCTCAAAGATAAGAAATTCCAGCCAAGAATTATCTACTGCACCAAAGTAAACGTTGTCTTTGATGAAAAATTAAAAATTTTTCTAGACATACAATTCCTAAGAAAATATGCCACCTCTGGAGCAACCTTCCAGGAGATACTTTAAAAATGTTTGAACATAGGAACAAAAAAAAAAAGTCAGCACCCATCACAAAAGCACTGGCTAGCATAAAGTTAACAGAGCACACAGATATATGTGATAATATATATGGTGCCTGATACATATATGAAAGCAAAGTAACTCCTTAAGAGCATTATGATAGGGATAAACTCTCACATACCAATAAGTAACTTGAATGCAAATAGACTGAATGTGCCACCAAAAAGGCATAGAGTAGCAAACTGGATAGAGAAACTTGATCCAACATAATGCTGCCTCCAGGAAAAATACCATTACAAAAAACACCCACAGGCTCAAGATAAAAGGCAGGAAAAAGGAGTTTTAGGAAAATTGGAAACAAAAAAGAACAGGGGTAGCTATTCTTAGAGCAGACAAAATTGACATCAAAACAATGAAAGTTCAAAAGGACACAGAAAGATACTATGTAATGATACAAGTCTCAATTCACAGCAAGAAATTTTCATCTTAAATATATACGCACCCAACACAGGAACTCCTGATTTTATAGAACAATTGCTACATAAACTAAGAGAGGACATGGACACTCACACAATCATAATTGGATACTTTAATATCCTACTAACATCCTTAGAACATTGAGACAAAAAACCAACAAGAAGATACAGAACCTTAGCTCAACATTTGACCAAATGGTTCTAATAGATATCTATAGAACACTGCACCCAACAATTACAGAGTATACATTCTACTCAATAGCTCATGAAACATACTCCAAGATTGATCAAATTATCAGACATAAATCAAGTGTGAACAAATTTCAAAAGACTGAAACAATTCCAAGCATCTTTTCAGATAACAGTGTAATAAAAATAAATATTGCCATCAACAAGATATCCCCAAAGCACACAAAGACATGGACACTAATGACATACTGCTGCTGAATGACTTTTGAGTCAACACAGAAATGAAGACAGAAGTAAAAGGCCTCCTGGAAACAAAAACAAAGACACATTGTACCAAAATCTCTAGGCTATCATGAAAGGCATTTTGTGAGGAAGTTCTTAGCATTGCATGCTTATATAAAGAGAGAGAGAGAGAGAGAGAGAGAGAGAGAGAGAGAGAGAGATATTACAAATAAACAGCCTAATGTCATGCCTAAGGGAACTGGAAATGCAAGAGCAATCAAGTCCTAATTTCAGCAGAGTAATACAGATTACAAAGACAAATTAACAATTGCAGAATATAGACACAGAAATATCATAAGATCAAGAAGACAAAAATCTGGTTCTTCAAAAGGACCCCTGGCCATATTGACTGAAAAAAAGAGAGGGAGAAGTCCAAAGAGAGATAGTCCACATAAGCACAATTAGAGATGAAAAAGGCAGTGTCACAACTGACACTGAAAAAATTCAAAAGATTATTACAAGTTTTATGAACACCTGCATGCAAATAAACTAGAAACCTAGAGAAAATGGATCTTTTCCCTGGAATTGCACAACCTCCCAAGGTTGAAGCAAGAAGAAACTGAAACCCTAAACTGACCAATAACAACCCAAGAAATTGACAGAGTTATAAGAAACTCTCCACCAAAAAAAAAAAAAAACAAAAGAAAAAAGAACTTGCACCAGATTTCTCAGACAAATTCTAGAAGACATATAAGGAAGAACTAATACCAATCTTATGGAAAGTATTCTGGGCAATTGAGGAAGAAGGAATTCTCCCTACCTCATTTTATTAAGCCAATATCATCCTGATTCCCCAAACTGGCAAATACCCAAAAGAAACCTCATTCTCATTACAGACCCATTTCCTGGAATAAGATTCTAGCAAGTCATATCCAACAACAGATTTCAAGGGTCATCCACCACAACCAGATAAGCTTCATTCCAAGGATGCAGGGCTGATTCAACATTCACAAGAACATATATACATAATTTAGCACACACATGTAAAAACAAGAGCCACATGATTATCTCATTAAACACAGAAAAAGCATTTGATAAAATTCAGCACCTTTTAATGATAAAACCTTTAAATACCTAAGCACTGAGGGAACATTCCTCAAAATAATAAGAGCCATCAATGTCAAACTTGCAACCAACATTTTGCTTAATGGGAAGAAACTGGAAGCATCCTCTTAAGAATGGGAACCTGACAAGAATACCCACTCTCACCCTTCCTGTTCAACCTAGTATTGGAATTTCTAGCCAGAGACATCAGGCAATAGAAGGAAATCTGGGATATATAGATAGAAAAAGACAAAGTTGTGCTATCCTTTCTTGCAGATGATGTTATTATATACCCAGACAACCCAAGAGAGCCTGTCCAAAACCTCCTCACACCTAATAAACAACTTTGGTAAAGTCTCAGATTACAAAGTCAATGTGCAAAAGACAGTGCATTTTTATACACCAACAACTGGTAGGATGAGTATTAAATAAAAATCACAATCCCATTCACATCAGACAGACAGACAGACAGACACACACACACACACATACCCCACACACAGTATCTTGACATCCATCTAATCAGATAAGTGAAAGACCTTTAAAATAACTACAAAACACTACTCAAAAAAATCAATGATGATACAAACAAATAGAGAAGCATCCCATGCTCATGGGTTGGAAGAATCAACTATTTTCTATTCAATTATTTTCAATTGCCCCAGCATCATTTGTTGATAAAATTCCTTTTAACTTTGAAGTTTGCAGAAAATCAATTGACCATATGTGTATAGATTTATTTCTGGATACTATTTTATTTCATTGATTTCTTTGTCTCTACTTTCCAAATATTACACTAGCTAACTACTGTAATTTATAATAAATCTTGAAATTATAAAATGTGCATTTTAATTCATTTTCTAAAAATTTTAGATTCAGAGGGTACAAGGGCACATTTGTTACAGGGACATATTGGGTACTGGTGGGGATTGGACTTCAGGTGCCCCATTCACCAAATAGTGAACATTGTAGCTTCTGAACCCTTGCTCCCTCCCCACTTCCCTTCTTTTACTGTTCCCAGTGTTCATTTTTATCTCCAGTTATTTCCCACACATAAATGAGAACATACAGTATTTAGTTTTCTGCTTCTGAGTTAGTTCACTTAGAATGATGTTTTCTAGTTCTTTATGGTGCTGCAGAGGATATAATTGTACTCCTTACTGTAGCTTTATAGTGTTCCATGATGCATATATACCACACTTTGTTTTATCCAGTCAGTCACTGATGGACACCTAGGTTGATTTTATGACTTTGTTGCTGTGAATAGCATTGCAATGAACATATTCATCCAGGCTTTTTTTTTTTGATATAATATTTTTTATTTTAGGTAAATACCCAGAAGTGGGATTACTAGGTCTAATGGTAGCTCTATTTTTCATTCTTTGAGAAATAACATATTATTTTCCATAAAGGTTGAACTAGTTTACTTTCCCACCAAAAATGCATGACTGTTCCCTTTTCTCCTCATCTGCATCAACATCTGTTTTTCTTTGACTTAGCCATTCTGACTGGTGTAAGATGATATCTCATTGTGGTTTTAATTTGCATTTCTCTGATGACTGGTAACACTGAGCATTTTTTCATGTTTGTTGGCCATTTGTATGTCTTCTTCTGAAAAATGTCTGCTTATGTCCTTTGTCCACTTTATGATTTTTGTTTGTTTTATGCATGTTTAGTTGTTTGAGTTCCTTGTAGATTCTGGATATTAGTTTGTTGAATGAGGCATAATTTGCAAATATTTTCTCCTTTTTTTATATTTTCTGTTCACTTTGTTGATTATTTATTTTAGTTCTTAATTAAGACACAACTGTTTTTGTTTTTGTTGCATTTGCTTTTGGGGTTTTCCTCATAAATTATTTGACTGGGCCAATGTCCAGAAGAGTTTTTTCTTCCAGAATTTTTTACAGTTTTATGTCTTACAATTAAGTCTTTTATTTATCTTGAGTTAATTTTTGTATATGGTGGGAGACAGTGGCCCAGTTTCATTCTTTTGCATATCGCTAGCCAATATTTCCAACATTATTGCACTGAGTGTCCTTTTTTCATTCTTAATTTGTGTCAGCTTTGTTGAAAATCAGTTGGTTGTAGGCATTTGACTTTATTTCTGGTTTTTCTATTGATTGATTTGTCTATTTTTGTACCAGTATTATACTGTTTTACTTATTCCAGACGTGTAGTATATCTAAAAGTCAGGCAATGTGATACCTCCACATTTATTCTTTTTGCTTTGGAATGCTTTGGCTATACTGGATCTTTTTTGGTACTATATAAACTTAAGGATTGTTTTTCTAGTTCTGCAAAGAATGACATCAATATATTGATAGGGATTGTGTTGAGTTTATAGATTGCTTAGGCACTAGAGCCCTTTAAAAAATATTAACTCTTTTGATCCATGAGCATCAGATACTCCTCCATTTGCTAGTGTCATCTACAGTTTCTTTCATCAGTGTTTTGTAAAGATTTTTCATTTCCTCAGTTAAGTGTATTTCTAGATATGTTTAATTTTGTGGCCATTATAAATGAGATTGAGCTCTTGATTTGTTTCTCAACTTGATCATTATTAGTGTAAAGAAATGTTGATTTTTGTCTCCTTAAACTTTACTGAAGTGATTTATTAAGTCTAAAACTGTCTTGGAGGAGACTTTAGGGTTTTTAGGTGTACAATCACTGATCTGCTAAAAGAGCTAGTTTGACTTCCTCCTTGCCAATTTTGATGGCTTCCATTTATTTAGTTTAACTGATTTCTTTGTCTAGGACTTTCAGTTCTGTATTGAATAGAAGTGTTGAGAGTGAACATTCTCGCTTTGTTCCACTTCTGAGGGGAAATGTTGTAGCTTTTTCCTGTTAAGTATGATGTTGGCTGTGGGTTTGTCAAATATGACTTTTATTATTTAGAGATATGTTTTTTCAATGACTAGTTTTTTGAAAGTTTTTTTCATAGAGATGTTAATTCCATTGAATGAACTTTTTGCATTCATTGAGATGATCATACAGTTTTTGTATATTTTATAACTATGCTTCCTTTACAAAACTATTTTGACATTATAGTTCCATTGCTTTTTAAATAAATTTTAGAAATAATTTGTTGATTTCTACAAAACACCATAACCAAACAAAATAATGCATGCTAAAATTATTGGTTGAGATTTTATTTATCATATAGACTTATTTTAGAACTATTTAACATCTTACAAATATTGAGTCTTCAATTCCATGAAACTAGAATGCTCTCTTTCTTTTTAGTTTTTTTAATTTCTGTATTTAGTGTTTTATTATTTTCAACAAATATATCTTTTTAGAAGTAAACTTTTAAAAGATTTATTATATTTAGATTGTGTGTGTTTTGTTGCTATCACAGATGGACATTTTAAATGTCTAATTTCCAAATGGCCATTGCTAGTATATAGAGAAACTATTGTTTTCTGAGTACTAACTTTGTAAGAGGTGACATTGCTTAATACAACTATAAGTTGTATTTGGAAACCATATATATCATAAAACAATAAAGTGACATTATTAAAGTACTGAAAGAAAACAAAAATTCTGTAAACACAGACGTCTATACACAGCCTGTAAAGCAGTATAATCCTATTTTAAGGTAGATATAAATAATTAACGTAAATATTACAAAACCCAAGGCACCTATTAATTTTTTAAAAGATATGAATAGTCAATGTTGGACATAAAGTACAATCATAAAAATATTTAATTGACACAAAAACAGACAAGAAAAAGAAATAGAGTCTAAAAGAACTTATAGTAAATTAGGAAGGTGTTAGACAATTTTCCAGCAATATAGCAATAAAATGTAAAGACAATTGAGCATGCAATTTAAATAAGACATTTTAGCACCATACAAACCAAATAAGTGTTCAATCAACTTGTTATGAAAACATGGAGCAGTTGAGGTTGATATGCTGTTACTAGAAATAAAAATCTGTACAACTTTGGAAAACTTAAAATTTTTTTTAACTTGAAATTAAATATTCCTTTTAACTCATTCATCTTATTTTTAGTTTTATACCCCCCCAAATGTGAGTGTTTATCAAAAACAACAAAAATTTTCCAGGCAGTATTATATATAATAGCAAAAAATCTAGAAACAACCTAAGATTTATCAATATAAGAGCAGAAAAATAAATTTTTATATTCACAAAATGGAATATTATACAGCAATGAAAATAAACTAGAACGATACACAACATAGATGCATTTTCAAGAATGTAATCACAATAAAGATCAATTGGACACAAAGGAATATATAATGGATGGTTCTATTTATAAAGACTTCTAGTTACAAAAGAAATTGAATTGTAAAATTAAAAAATGCATAATTAAGTAACAAACTCTACCAAATCAAGGGTGTTGTTACCAAAAGTTAAGAAAGTGGTTGACTTTGCTGAGAAGAGGCAGTGCAGAGTAAGAAGTGGTACAAAAGGGGTTTCTGGAATCCTGATCTTATTTAATGGTTAGCATAATAATTATATAAATATTGTTGTTCTCAAAATTAGAATGGACACTTTTCTATTTGAGCATTATATTTCACAGTATAGGAGCTAAGAAATATCTCCTGTTACTCTAGCTTAATATGGTCTTGTAGCCAATAATAGCTAAGTCACACTTTTCCTTCATCCTTCTGCCTCAGCAGTCACATTAAAATGTGTGGCACATGCAAAACACCAAGCCACTGACAATGGCAAATATTTTTAAAATATTTGCCAGATATCAAAAGTGGTTTTTACTCATGAATATGTGGAAATAAATCTAATGCTGAACACCAGAAACAGAAAAAGATAGGGCAGCTGAAAATGCCTTTTCACTCTCTCCTACATGTGAAGACTTCACACCTATATGTTTATTGCAGAACAGAATGACAGTGGACATGGAACATATTTTTAAATTAATCTGAGCCATTCTCATTTTTCATAATGTCAATTTTGGCATCCTCTTCTATTCCTTGTCATAAATATTGATGTATAAATAGTAGGACGCTCACTATGATAGAACTAAAACCAAAACAAAATTTTTTTTTAAAGTTGCTCTTTGGGATGTTTGGTATCCATGCAGATTTAGAAAAACAATGAACTATTATAGCTTTAAATTTCTCTGAAATATTATCTGATACTTAATTGTATCACCAGTTAATGCCAGGTAAATCGTCCACTAGTCTACACCTCTGTATAATACTGATAAAAGGAATGTAGGAGATCCAGTCAGTCATTCAAGAGCAATTCAGCTCCTGCTAGTGAAATAATTACAAGGGCCAATAATAGGCTTTTGCACTACACAAGGAGAACACAGAACTAAAGATTCAGAGAAAACAGGCAATTTTTTCATAAAACACAATTAGAAAGTATGTATTTGGTAATTACTATGTGTTTATTGATTGCAAATTATTAATTATAGAAATATAGATTTCTTAAAATGAGAAATGTAGACTATTATAAAAAACTGAGATGATTAAATACTTGAATGTCAGACCTGAAATAATAGAAATCTTGGAAGAAAACCTAAAAAAGTTTTTCTGGACATTGGCCTAGGCAAATAATTTATGGTTAAGACTACCAAAGGAAATGCAACAAAAACAAACAAAAAGAAAAGAGTAAATAGGTAACCTATTGATTGGGAGAAGATATTTGCAAACTATACATTCAACAAAGGACTAATATTCAGAATCTACAAAGAACTTAAGATCTGCAAGGAATAAAATAAATAACCCTATTAAAAAGTAGGCAAATGACATAACAGACATCTCTCAATAAAGATATATAAATGGCCAAAAAAATGTGAAAAATATTTACATCACTAATCATCAGAAAAATGCAAATAAAAACCATAATGAGATTCCATATTACACCTGTCTGAATGACCATCATTAAAAAATACAAAAAAGTAAAAAACCAAAAAAAACCAGATATTGGCATGGATGTGATGAAACGGGAATACTTATACATAGTTGGAGCGAATATAAATTAGTACAGTCTTATGGAAAACAGTATAAAGATTTTCAAAGAACTAAAAGTAGACCTACCATTCACTCCAGTAACCCCACTATTGAGCATCTACCCAAAGGAAAAAAAAATCATACAAAGAAGACAACTGCACTCATATGTTTATTGCAGCACTATTCATAATTACAAAGATGTGGAACCAATCTAATGTCCATTAACCAATCAGTAAATAAAGAAAAATGTGATGTGCATACACACACACACACACACACACACACACACACACACACACACACGTCAATTACCATGTAAGTGAGAACTAATCTAGGAGACTGCAAAGGTATATAGCATGGTACAATGAACATTGGAGTCTCAAATGAGGAAGTGGGATAAGGGATGAAAAATTACCTGTCAAGTACAATTTCACTAGTGGGGTGACAGGTACACCTAAAGTTAAGACTTCTTCACTACTAAACTTTGCATTCATATAACAAAAACTACCTGTACCCCTAAAGGTTTTGAAATGAAAACAAAAACACTAAAAAAAGTGACAAAAATTAAAAAAGAAATTGATGATAAAAAAGAGTTTGGGAGCCGGGCTCGGTGGCTCAGCCTGTAATCCCGCGCCTTTGGGAGGCTGAGGTG
>NW_007250364.1:279850-296905 GCF_000164805.1 Carlito syrichta
GGTGGCCGGGAGCGGCCACTGCACTCCAGTCTGGGCGACAGAGTGAGACTCCACCTCAAAAAAAAAAAAAAAAAAGAGTTTGGGGACAAGATAATAAAATATTCCAGGAAAAATTCAAATGAAACAGCAAAAGCAAAATTTTCCTTGGAAAACAAAATACATGGCAGTAATATTGCAAAAAAAAAAAAAGAAGAAAGAAAGAAAGAAATATCTAACAGTAGAACTTGAGAAACTATCTCAAAAAAAGAATTTTTTAAAGTGTGTGTTTGTTGTGCATGATAAAAGGAGAGAGGAAAAAGAGGAGGACAAAATAAAATGGCATGGGAGTAGTAAACAGGCATATGCCAATGAAAGTCTTTTGGGTTTGAAGGAAGAATATACTATTGTAATTAAAATACATAATACAATGCAAGACAATTTGTTGAAAAAATAAACACACATGTATTCCAAAAATATAATACATTTAGACTACTAGTTATGGTGACAATGCACCATAAAGAATGAACAGCCATCAATGAAAAATAATTACATTGGTATTGTATATATGTTATTTTTATTTATATGTAAAGGCAACAGAAAACATAATTTTTCTATATACTCCAATTGAAATATACTATCAGTTATAACTCATGAACATAATTATTATATGGCTGCAAAATTAAGTGTAAATAATTGAAAATATTCAATAACATTAAAAGGGTATTAATTATTAAAATATAGACTATTATAAACATAACTGTTTAAAGTAATAGTAAATATACCATGCTACTAAATATGTCAAAAACAACAAAAAAGTATGTGGATTAGGAGTACAGGAAATAACAACTAGGCATTGCTTACATTTTACATATGAAAGTGATTATATCACATTGAAATGTCAATCTCAAAATACAATATGTATTTAATTCTGGAACTAGATTTTAAAATAATATAAATGCAATGATCCAAATATATTTTAAAGCATATTATGAGTAAATAGTAAAAAGTTTACAACAGTTTTTTTTTTTTTTGGTAAACCACTAGAAAAAGGAAAAATAAAAAATAAAAACTTTCCATAACAGCAAACAATAAGGTAGGACTAAAAAATTGAAAGGCTAAAAAATTGAACTTCTTCCTCTATCTCTCCATAAAGAAAACTGTTTTATTTGTATACAGTGATCCATCATTTTAAAGGTAAAATTTAAAGGTAAAAATTACTTTAATATCCTATCACATCTGAGAGCAAGGAATAACTTGGGAAGAAACTGGAAGAAATGTGGCCTACTGAACCTCCTGGAAAAGGAGAAATAGCAAAGGGCATAGCAAAAACAGCTTGTGATCTTATCAAATGAAATCCTTAAATCTTTTATTAAAACTAAAATGACCATGGAAAATTTTTACACTTGCAATATCTCAAATAAGTGTATCTCTGCTCTACTTTTCTAAAGAAAAGATGTTCTTGCTTCCATAAATATGCATTCAGATCAGAAATAGAAATTGCCTTGTATCGAATACGAAAGTGAAATTTTCTAACATTTGTCACCTTATGATTGCTCTTTCTCTATTTATAGCATGCTTTTCTGTTTAAACTTCCAGTTAAATTATGGTATAAAGCATACTTTTTATTTTAGATAATAAAATATTGGATATTATTGAGTTTTATAGGCTTTTTTTGGTTAAATCATTGTTAAATTACTGACCCATACACAGTAATTTTCCACTCATTTTGTGACTTGATGAAAGTTGCAAGCTCTTTAATGAATCAATTGTCTACCCTTATTGTACTTCTCAATTTTAATGTCTCATTATCTATGGTTTGGCACCCCAGATAGCCCATTTTAGAGGTTTATTCCTCTAAAAAGAAGTAATTCATTTTCATATTATAAAAATTAAAAAATCAATGTGGACTTGCTCATGCATAGCAAACCCATCTTAATTATGTAGCTTCTGAAAGTGAGATAGCTGAATTAATTCTTGCCTGTCTTGACTCCTTATATAAATAAAAGCTAGATTACCTTAAATATAGACGCAGCGAAGCCCTTCTTCAGTACTTGATTACCTCCTAAATGCTATCTTCCGTAATAGTGCATAAAATCACTTCTGCAATGTCCGCTGTGATAGCAGATGTACAAATTATTTTAATGTTATAAGGGATATAGGTTCTTTGGTATAGAACTTTTACTAAATTTGAAATGGTTAGATGATTTTTTTTTCATACCTTTCTAACAGAAATAGCAGTCTTGCCGGGCTTGGTGGTTCCGCCTGTAATCCCGCGCCTTTGGGAGACTGAGGTGAGTGGATTGCCTGAGCCCGCGAATTCAAAACCCCTCCTGGGCAGGCGAGACCTCATCTCTACAATAAAATCAAAAAATCAGCTGGATGTGGTAGCGCGCACCTGTAATTCCGGCTACTCGGAGGCTGAGGCAGAAGGATCGCTGGAACCCAGCAGGTCGAGGCTGCGGTGACCAGGAGCGGCCACTGCACTCCAGTCTGGACGACAGAGTTAGATTCCAACTCAAAAAAAGAAAAGAAAAGAAAAGAAAAGAAATAGCAGTCTCCCCTTTACAATGTTAGTTTTCCCTGTCTGAGTATATGCAATAAATGTAGTCATTTTTTTGTACTGCCACTTTTTTACCAAATTGTGGTTTTTGTTTTTATTACTTGTTTCAAGTAAAAAAAAAAAAATTCCAGTTTTATTGTGCTTTTTGATAGGTACCTGACCTATTAAAAGGTGTGTTGTTATCTAGTATTTTTCTACAATTCAATCTCAAAACTTTTCATTGAATGTCACATTATCTTTTCTTCCAGATTAGATCACAATCAAGTAATCAGAAATATATTTTTTAGACTCCCCCAGAAATTATAAAGTATATTAAACTATAAAGTGTGTAGGCATGAAATCAAAATTTTTTTCTGAAATATTCAAATTCTTCATTTTAAAAATCAAAGTTGTGTTTTTACCTATGAAACATATGATCTCACCTTCTTCAAAAAGACATTGGCTAATTGCTTTGGTAGGATCAGATAAACATTTTAATATATGATGTTGATTGCTATATATTTATTTTTAAAAGATAAAATTAGATTCATATTTCACACAATCAAGATAAGTTTCAAACAGATTTTAAAACTAAATGCACTAACAGAAAACAAGTAATTTCTTTTATAATTATAATGCAGAAAACATTTTCAGCTTAAATTTAAAAACCCAAGTCATTTCAAAGATTCAATAATTTAATTATATAACATATATTAAACATTCTAAATTGGAATAACTTGAAGAATCAGACTGGAGTTGCCAGAAGATAAGCAAGCTAATATATCATATCAAAATGGCACAAGGGCCATCGTGTCAGAGCAGCTATTGCCCAAAGTCAGAACAATTTCAACATTAATGTATACAAATCCATAATTATGCCAAAAACACAAAATGCATCTCATTCATAGCAAAGGAAAGTGACTATCACAGCAGATTTTTATTCTAACAATGTTGTATTAAATTTAGAAAATCCAATATTAACCCTGAATTTCAAATTGGAACTAAATTTTCAGTTTATCCATATATTGTTTTGATGCATGAGAGCTCTTCTTTAAAGAGTAATGCTAGCTATATAGTATATAAGAAATTATAAAGTTTGAAAATTATTATTGAATAAGACAATAATGGATGATAAAATTATTAAGTGAACATTTATGTGAAACTGAATATAAACATCATGTCAAAATATTAGATTATAAAATAGATATGGTTTGAAAAGTGGAACTATAATGTTGTAATAAGTAAATTGATCTGTCATCATTTTAACTTATCAATTACAACATCATTAAAGGGACATTCAGACATTGTATATGCCTTCTCATGAATTTGAATAAAAAAATGCATAATGTCATTAATGAAGCATTCTTGCTAAAATGTTCAGTCCAAATCAACTAATCATTTAAATCTAACTTCTATTGTGAAAAAGCAACAAAATGAATTACTATACAATCTATATTTTCAAAAAAACAATAAGACATAGCCAGAAAGTTTGCCTTAGAAAAAAGAAAAAGAAAAAAACAGGAAAATTGACCTGGTTTCTTCCAATAATTTTTGTAAAAAGAATGGTCAGAAACATTGTCGAAAGTTAAAAGAGATGTAATTTATGAAAACCAAGTCAACAGGTGGAACTTATGTTGACATAAATTTGATGTGATAACCTTTCAACAAACCAGCATTAAAAGCCATCTTTGAGATAACTTTGAATATGGAACTGATAGTATATCAATTTTCAAAAATATGATTAATTTTTAGTTATTAAAATGATATTTTGTCTCAGGGGTGAAGGATGATAATCATAATAACTTTAGATTGCAGACTGAAAATCTAATGGATTTGGTTGTTTTTCTTTGCTTTGTGGCTCTATACTAAACATCCGGCATATTAAGAAAACTCTTGGAATGACCTGGCAAAGGCATCTAAGTGTGAACTTGCTGGTGCCTCAAGTTTGTTTTTACCTTTGCTGACACGGCTGCTCTCAGACTTGCCCTGAAGAACAAATGCTATGGTTTCTACTTGAAAGACACATCCTCCTGGGCATTCTGCGCAGCACCTGATCATTGTGAGTCTCTCCATAATAAAGGGAGGATGACAGGACCTGTACCTCTCTTCTTAAATAACACTGACTTTTAAACTTCCCCAACAAAATTTATAAACATTCCCTCAGATGTTTTGAGAGTTGCCCCAGCTCTATTGAATGACGGGGAGCAGTCATCAAAAAAATTATATTGTGAAAATGTAAGTGAATATACTTATTTTTTATAAATACATACTGAACTACTTATGAGTAAAATGTTATGATGCCCGGTATATAAAATACTGTATCAAATAAAATAAGGAGCAAATATGAGTTATTAAATAATGGTGATGGTTCATTGAGTATTTGTTAAACTAGTCTATTTGCATTTATGTTGAAAATACTTATAGGCCAGGCACAGTGGCTCAGCCTATAATCCTAGCACTTTAGGAGGACGAGGCGAGTGAATTGCCTGAGCCCGTGGGTTCAAGACCAGCCTGGGCAATTTAGTGAGACCTCGTCTCTGCAATAAATAAAAACTAGCTGAGTGTGGTAGTGCGTGCCTGTAGTTCCTGCTACTTGGAAGGCTGAGGTGGAAGGATTGCTGGAACCCAGCAGGTCGACACTGGGGTGGCCATGAGTGTGCCACCGCACTCCAGCCTGGGCGACAGAGAGAGAGAGAGAGAGAGAGAGAGAGAGAGAGAGAGAGAGAGAGAGAGAGAGAGAGAGACACAGAGAGAGAGAGAGAGAAAACTTATAATAAAAAAGAACAAAATATCTGCCACCTCTTCTCCCTTTCTAATAAAACTGATATTTTAGTACATATTTCTGGTATCAATTTAAAAAACATCTCCCAAGCTTCCATTTGTATTGATAATTATGATATTGAATGCTATCTTTAAGAGTTAGAAGATTGGGAATTAAATTTGTGCCAATATGCTTATTATATGTAATCTTTAACACAGCAAAGTGATAAATATTGTTATTGGTTAAATATAAAAAATTGTTAATGTATACATTATGCAATATTGAAAATTAAACATTTTGTTATTAAATGTTTTCAGTTTAAAATAATAATATTAATAAAGCTATTATATATTAATCCTCACAATATACAGCAAAATTTTATGGAACTAAAAGTAGAAGTTGATAAATCAACCACTACAGTAGGATATTTTACACATTTATAGTTGATTTTCAGTATTTGTAACAGTTATGTTCTGTAAAGTCACAATGAATGCTAAAGTAACAAGGACTGATACATTGTTACTAGAGGAAGTACAGCATTAGGTTCTTGAAAGTCTCTGGTCACAATATTTTCATCAACCAATCAATATACAACCTTGTTTTAGGTGTGTTTTACCGTTCTCATAGGAATGGTCTTTCACTTCTTTGGTTAGGTAGATGCCAAGGTATTTATTTATTTATTTGTGGATATTGTGAATGAGATTATGGTTTTTACTTGGTTCTCAGCCTGCTTATTGTTGGTGGATAGAAATGCAACTGTCTTTTGTGCATTGATTTTTGTATCCCCAGATTTTATCAAAGTTGTTTATCAGTGTGAGGCAGTTTTTGACAAACTCTTTAGGGTTTTCTAAATATAGAATTGTATTGCCCATGAAGATGGAAAACTTAGCTTCCTCTTTTCCTATTTAGATACACCTGACTTTCAGTACTATGGTGTAAAGGAGGAGTGAGTGACTTCCAGTACTATGGTGTAAAGGAGGAGTGAGAGAGGAAAATTTTATTTTGTACAAGTTCTTAGAGGGAATGCTTCCATCTCCTGCCCATTCAGCATGATGTTGGCTGCAGGTTTATCAGAGATGACTCATTGTTTGGCAAAATGTTTCTTTGATGCCTAGGTCTTATAGGATTTTATGAAAAGGGGATGCTGATTTTTTATCAAGCACTTTTTCTGCATCTAATGAGAAAATCAAATGCTAATATGCTGAATTACTTAATCGTCTTGTGAATGTTGAACCAGCCCTACATCTTGGGAATAAAGCCTGCCTGGTTATGGTGAATGATCCTTGTGATGTGTTGTTGTATACGATTTGCTAGAATCTTGTTGAGAATTATTGTGACTATATTTATTAAAGAAATTGGCCAGTAATTATCTTTCCTTGTTGGGTCTTTTCCTGTTTTGGGTATCAGGATGATATTAGTTTCATAAAATGTGCTAGGGAGAATTCCTTCTTCTTCAATTGCCTGGAATACTTTTAATAAGATCGGTATCATTTCTTCTTTGCATGTTTTGTAGAATTCAGCTAGGAAGTCAGGGCATTTTTTGGTGTGGAGGTTTCATATAACTGAGTCGATTTATTGGATTATTTTTGGTCTGAATCCTGTGTTTGTTGTGAGGGTCAGGTTGTTCTGGGTCACTTCCATTGTTTGGGGATGGACAATAATTTTGTAGGTGAACTCTTTTTAGGTCTTTGAAAATCGTTGGTGTTTTTCCTCTGGTACTTCCTCATCAGTGTGGAATAGCTTCTCTTTTATTATTTATTATTTTTACTTTTTAGTTTTGTTGTTTTGTAACTAGGAATGGTTTTGTTGCCCTTAGTTCTTTTCTACCATTCAAAATAGTTTACACAGGAAGACAGAGAGGAGGACATTTACTACTGCTCCACCACTTTTGTTGAACCCAAAGTGACTTCCTGTCATAGAGTTTTTCCCATAGTTTTTCAGTCAGACTGTCTTTCAACCTCTGTTATAAGCTCTATGAAGGGATCAGGTGAAGAGATAGGACCTTTGGCAGCTGAGAGCACTCCAGGAATTTCAGTGCAGTTTGCAGCCCAAAAACATTTTCAGAAAAAAAAAAAAAAAAAAGGAGCCTCTAAGTGCCTTTCATGACTCCCGCTACCCTGTCAGAGGTTGTACTCAGCACTTATAAACAGCAGATTTCCTGTCTTGGAGGGACCTGTCCTTTGGCTGTGCTATGCTGGCAGGAAAAACTTCCTGGTCTGGGGAAGAGACTGGCTGCCAGACACTCGCTACAGTCTCTGAGTGAGTGCAACTGGCAGGAGAGCTTTCCTTAGTTTGGGTGCTGACTGCCCAGCACGGTTGGTAGGAATTGCACTCTCAGGGGTTGACTGGCAGTAGGCATTCATTGCGTAGGTAGATTCTTATCTCCATGCTCTGTCAGCAGGGCACTGTGCACTACTAATCAGGTATCCTCCCATGTGGGGTCATGACCTGCATTCAGCTAGAAGAAGGGGAACCAACCCAGGCCGTGTCAAGTGCACTCACCTCCTCTCATACACAGGGCAGGGCTACTGATCCTATGTGAGCCTGATGCCTGGTGAGAATGGGGTCACTCTAGCTTCAAGACCATCTGCCAGACTCTCTCTTTCTTGACCCTATGCATTCCAAGAGTCCTCTGCGGAAGGCAGGGTGCTTCTTTGTCCAAAACCACTCAAGCTGCCTGAGCTTATTGGTGACTGGGTCCATTCTCTATCTTCTGCTTGGCAAGAGAGGTGCAGGTTGGCTACTTTCCAGTGGCCATCTCAAATCCAAAATGGTTCACTTGTTGAACCATAAAAAAAGTTAAAGAAATATCGTGTCCGTAAAATAGAATTATTCTAGCCTTAACTCCTGAATATAGGGCAACAAAATTTTTAAAAGTCAGTAATTGACAGGTAATATTTTAAAAGTTGAAATAATTAGATATTTAAAAACCTATTGTGGTTTCTAGCTTTAACTTAAAATGTAGAAAGTTGAGAACAGAGTCTCAACTGTAGCTACCAAACGTCTGATAATCTACAAATTCACAACTTTTATAGGTCTCATCAGAGAACTGAGACTATGAAGCAACCAACTAGCCTAAAAATCTAAGAAAAGATAGACACCTCCAAGAAGTGATGAGATGTGAGCCATGGTTCATTTTGAAAGAACACACGAGAAAGAAGGAACCACTACAAAAGTAGATAAGAAAAGTTGTTAAAAAGTCATTATCAAATTGCTAAAGAACAAGTGTCCAGAAAAGATTCAACATAGTAGGCTTGGTTACCAGTTCCAATTTCCATAAGAGAGTCTCCTGCATTTTCTAATGTTCTTATAATTTGAGGTTTTGCATTTAGGTCTTTGTTCCATTTAGAGTTGATTTTTGTTTATGGTGATAGGAGGAGTCTTGTTCTAATCTTCTGCATGTGGTCAGCCAGTATTCTCAGCACCATTTACTGAATAAGTTCTCTCCCCAGTGGTTGTTAATGGAGACTTTGTTGAAGATGACTTGGTTGAAAAATTGAGGTTTTGCTTCTGAATCTCTATCCTGTTGTATTGGTCTATATGCCTGTTCTTGTACCAATGCCAGGCAGTTTTAATTATTGTAGCCTTATAATAAAGTTTAAAATCTGGAAGTGTGATACCTCACATTTTGTTTCCTTTGCTGAAGATTGTTTTGGCTATTTGTGACAATTTATTTTTCCAGATGAATTTCTGTATTGCTATTTCCAGGTCTGAGAAGAATGATGCTGGTAATTTAATAGATGTTGCGTTAAATCTATGTATTGTCTCATGTAGGATGGACTTCCTAAAAATGTCAATTCTTCCAATCCATGAGCATGGAATACTTTCCCACTTGTTTTTACATCTTTGCTTTCTCTGAGCAATGTTTTATAGTTTTTGTTGTAATGGTCTTTTACTTCTCTGATTAGGAAGATGCCAAGGTATTTCATTTATTGTGTGTGTGGCTATTGTGAATGGGATGGTTCAGGACTTTTTTTTGTTTGTTTGTTTGTTTGTTTGTTTTTGAAGGTAATGTTCTTATGAGGGAGTCAATTTCCTGGACTGCTATTGGTCTATTTAGGGTCTCAATCTCTTCCTATTTCAACCTGGGGAGGTTGTGTGATGTCAAAAACTCCTCCATTTCATTTATGTTTTTGTGTTTATTTCCATAAAAGTGTACATAGTAATCTCTAATAATCTTTTCATTTCTTTGAGATCAGTTGTTACTTGAACTTTTGCTTTTTTAATTGTGTTTATTTTGGTTTTTTCTTGCTTTTTCTTGGTCAGTCTGGCTAGTGGTCCATCAATCTTCTATATCCTTTCAAAGAACCAGATTTTTGTTTTGTTGATACTTGTTTATGATATTTTTGTCTTCTGTGTCTCTAATTTGGGCTTTTATTTTGGTTATCTGGATTCTTCTGCTAAGTTAGGATTTTGGTGGTCTTGCTGATCTAGCTTCCTTAGGTGATTTGCTAGGCTATTAACTTATGCTCTTTGCATTTTCTTCATGTGTGTTCAAAGAGATATGATTTCTCCTCTTAGTGCTGTTTTCATGGCATCCCAGAGGTTTTGGTAAGATGTTTCTTCATTTCATTTGTTTCCAGGAATCTGTTAATTTCTGTTTTGATTTCTTTGTTGACTCAGGAGTTTTTCAGCATCATACTGTTTAGTGTCCATGTCTTTGTTGAATTTGGGGGAATTTTGTTGGTGTTGATATTTATTTTTATTCCACTATAGTCTGAGAAGGTGCATGGCAATATTTCATTGTTATAAAATTTGTTTATGCTTGATTTATGGCTGAGGATATGGTTGATCTTAGAGTACATTCCATGTGGTTATGAGTAGAATGTATATTCTGTGGTTTTTGGCTGGAGTGTTCTGTAGATATCTGTTAAGTCCATTTGGTCAAGAGTCAAGCTGAGTTTCCTGATCTCCTTGCTGATTTTTTTGCCTCAATGATCTATCTAAGGTTATCAATGGGGTATTTAAGTCCCCAACTAAGACAGTGTTCAAGTAAGTATTGTTTTTTGGTTTACCTAGAAGCTATTTCCTGAAAGTTAGTGCTCGTATGTTGGGTTCATATTTGTTTGGAAACACATTTCCTGTTGATGGATTTAACCTTTTGCCATTATGTAGTGACCTTTCATAACTTTTTAAATTTTTGATAGCTTAAAGGATATTTTGTTTGACAACTCCTGTTTTTCTGTTCCATTTGTCTGGAAATATGTTTTCCATCTTCTTACTTTGAGTCTGTGAGTGTCCTCTCTGGTGACATGAGTCTCCTAGGGGCAGTATATTTTTCTGTGAGGATTTTTTTCCAGTTTGCCATTCAGTCTATTCAAGCTAATTATTGAGATATTAGTTTATCTCTGTCATGAGGTTCTTATAGAGTCTGCTGTTTTTGTTTTTTGTTTTTTTTAAATTTTTTATTGGCTTTCTTTTGATTTTTTGGGTTGATTTATTGTGTTTTTTCAATCTTTTTCCTGAATTTTTGGGAAAGGCATGGTCATTCTTCTTTTTTTTTTCTTCTTTCTTCTGTGTTTAATATTTTCTTAAGTGCTTATTGTAGAGCTGATCTGAGGGAAGCATAAACTCTTAGGGATTGAATGTCTGTGAAGCTTAGTTTAGCTGGGTAGGATCTTGATTAAAATCTTCTTGGTTAAAATTGTTTATCTTTGAGAACTTTGAAAATTGAACTCATCTATTCTATTCTGTAGGGTTTCTATTGATAAGTCTGCTGCTATTCTAATTGGTTTTCTGCAGTAGGTAGTCTGACTTTCTCTCTTGCTGCCTTTAGAATTTTTTTTCTTTTATTCCTACTTTGTGTAAGCAAATTACTTTGTGTCCAGGAATTCATCTTCTCATTTGTTGTCTTGCAGGGGTTCTCTGAATCTCTTGTGTTTGAATGGATAATTTCATGGAATGTTTGTTTCAGGGTGGTCTCTGTCTCCCTGTCTGCCTCAGGGATTCCAATTAATCTTAGGTTTGGCCTCTTGATATAATCACTCATCTGTTGGAGACTTTGTTCCATATTTTAAAACTTCTTTCCTATGTTTTTAGTAGTTTGTGTTAGTTTCATATTTTGATCCTCAAGCTCTGAGATTCTTTCTTCTGCTTTCATGCTTATCAGTTGACTATTTCATTCACTGCATTCTTTATTGCTGCCATCTCAGTTATCAACTTCTTCATTCTTTTCTCTTGTCTCTCCTCACTCCTATTTACCCTACTGTATTAATATCTTAATATCTGGATTTGTGGATTGAGACCAGTCATTCTTCATTGGTGCTCTTCATTGTTCAAGTTCTGAAGTCTGTACTCTTAGTTGCTGTCTTCCCAGGGGTCTGTTTGGGACCAGTGTTCTTCCACTGCTTCTTCATTTGTGAAGGTTTTCCTCCCCCTTTCTTCCCCCTTGCTTATTCTTGTTGTTCAGTGATGGGGGATGTCTTTCACTTCTGTTTGCCCAATCCCTTATTTTTTCTTATGTAGATATTCTGGGCTTATTCAATGTTGAAGCTGGACTGGGGTTGGGGGTGCTGTGCTTTTTGCAGTTTTGAGGTTTGATTAAGGGGAGAGTTGTGGTTCAGAAGCTATCTGCAGATCACAGTATACACTGACAAGTGCATGGACCCTCTGGAACTCACGTTCCACAGCCTTACAATCTCTCTATGCAGTGGGGGTGTATGTTTGCATAATGAGATAAGACAAAGGAAAATAATGGAAACAAGAAGGAGGAAGGTGAAAGGAAGGTAAAGAGAGAGAAGAGGGAAAACAAACAGGCACACCAACTAAGTAATAAACAACCAATCAAACAAACAAAAACAGAAAAAACAAAAAAACAAAAACATACAAACAAACAAAAAACCCTGTTGATGTGCTCACCCTCAAAAACATCCATACACAAACAGAAGATCTAAAAAACAACAATGAAATAACAAAAACAAAGCAAATACAAAATATAAATAAAAACAGAATGAGAAAAACAAAACAAAAAAAGGGTTACCTCTGTGGCTGTTTCTGGAACTTTAGGTTCTTTTCCCAAGCACTGCTTCCATCTTTGGCTGCTACTGCATTAGGGAGTGATGGTCTCCTTCTGCTCTCAGCACAGACTGATCGGGTAGTTCTCAGCATGGGTCAGATGCCCTGCAGACTGCTTTGAGAAGAGGGTGAATCAGATCGGGACTCACTCAACTTGTCTGCTGCTGCTGTTGCCAAGTCTCCCACTCAGATCAGACGTGACTGTGCCTAGTCCAGCACAGGGGAGAGAACTTTGTCTCTCTGTATCTGATGGACAATCCCAGAGGAGTGCAGAGATAGCCTTGGGTCTCAGATTGGAGGCTGGACAGAGCTGGTGGGCAACGCAGGTCTCTGCCTGATTCCTTGATAGAGGAAATGGCAGCAATTGGACTCTCCTCACTGACAGTGGAGCTCACTTCCAGATTTCCTCGTGGCACCTTCTCCACAGTTCCTGCAGCTAGCACCTGAGCTGCTGCTGCATGTGGTAGCACGGCCCCAGTGCCAGGTGGTGAGGAGCAACTGATCTCTGCTTCCTCCTCTCAATAGGCCCCCAAGAATGGCAGACAATCCTGTGTGCCAGGGGCTCCAATCTCAGGACAGTAGTGGGTTACAGTCACCTCTTGAGTAGAGTCCCAGGTGCTTGAACCGAAGTCTTCCCTCAGGTGGACTTTCACTCGCCCACTGACACATACCCACTTACGCAGACTGTCTTTATGGACACTTGTTTTTGCAGATACTCTCATACTCTAACCAGTTCCACGGTCATCTTGCCTCCACACTCCACTATTAAAATTTTGTGACCAATCAATTCTACATATAAATAATCACAGCTAAAGTTTTCATCTAGACATTGTTAAGCCTAAAATTCTCACTTTTTTGCTTATTGACTTTTATGTTCTTGATATTTCTATTGGTTATTTTGAATTCACTTAAAATAATTGTCTGGGTAGGAATGCTATACCTAATTCTAAACTTTGTCACTGTGCTTTGTCCTGTTGTATAGCAAGGGAACACTAAAACAAAGTGCTTCAAAGTGTTGGGCTGCAGTGTTATCTCCTACTAATGCTACCCTCTGAGAGTCAATATTGATAAATTTACCAAACTGAAATACAGTACACTTTGTCTTTTTTTATCCCTTGTAGATCCCAAATTAATGAACTCACAGGGAAATTAGACTGCAAGCTATTGGCAGATAAATTCCTCAAGCCTTATTTTCTTGTTCTCTGTTTACTTCCCTACTGACTCTAACTTCAGTTTGTCGACCAAAAATGACAAGATTGAATTCATGCTATATATATGTTTTTCTACAAGAGTAGACCAGGTTGTAAGAGCACGATCTAAGTTTGCATACTATCTGCCTTCCAATACACAGTAGACAATAAATTTAACAAACATTTTACTGTTATATAATAAGAATCATCAACTCTATAGCTTGCAATATCTAAACGCTAAGTATTTGCCTTGTCATCTTATGTCTTCAGTCAATTCTGTGATTGATGTTTTGTTCATTGCAAGATATTTTCAGATACTAGATTTTATACCAGTTACAATTAAATTTATTTTTATAAAACAATAAAAAGCAATAACAACATAAAAGCAAGTAACAGTATTTTAAAGAGATGATTGTTTTTGTTATTATTATTATTTGTTATATGTTTCTCTTGTACAAAAAGATTCCAGATATGGTAGGTCAGGACTGATGTGGTTTCTTTGGAAAGATTTCACACTCATGAGGAATCCAATTCCTTTTTATCTGTTCTACAATCTTTGTGACAACTTTTCAAACTCAAGAATTGCCTTATTTTCATGAAACAGCCATTGTGCCTCTAGTCATCAGATACGTGTTCTAGGAAGCCAGAAGGAAGAAGGGGTAAGCATTAAAAAAAAAAAAAAGAGCTGTCAGAAAAAATACAGCCTTTTTAAAGGTGGTTACTGAAAAACAGAATTCAAAAGTTTCTGTTCAAAATAAAATCATACAATCTAAGAAATAGCCACAATTTTAGTTAGTTTTCTAAAGAGAAAACAAATATATAGAAAGAATGTGTGGTAGTCAGGTAACCAGGAGTCTCTGCAGTCCAATAATACATTACTTTTGTTTTGTCTGTAGCATATGCTACATTTTATAAGACTATTGGGGTATCCAAATATAATCATTAGGAATAAGAGTGAGTTGATGCTGACTCTGCCCTCATTAAAACTTTTGGGAATTCTGTTGAACTGCCTATTAGCAAATCCAAGAAAACAGTGTATGTTTCAATACATTAATTTCCTGATAGTCATACTTATCTGTAGACAGTTTCTATTTCTTATTTTGTGACAAGTAACAAATGCAGATATGACTTTAAAAGAAAATGCCCTGCAGTAAATTTCATATTAGATTTTGTTTTTCTGTATTGGTGCTACTTTTAATTTTTAATAAGATTTTCTGAGACAATGAAGTAACTCACAAGAGTAATATTTTAATAAAGTCAATTTTATACATTAAAATTAACACATTTTGAAAGAGAGCATTGCTTGTCACTGCTAAAATAGTGCTTATTTGTTTATTTTTGCATGACATCAAGTTTTAATGTGCTATAAAACTAAGAAAATATCATTCATAGCATATATACGAACTGAAAAAAAATGCAAATAATACTTTAAAGTGTAAAAAAGAGGAATATTTATTTACTAAATTGTATTAACTGTGCACAACTACAAAGATATTATTTCCCTTTTTTGGCTTCTAGTTGACTCTAGCATTAGAAGTTAATATAACATACAATAGCCGGACTTGGTGGCTCAGCCTGTAATCCCGCGCCTTTGGGAGGCTGAGGTGAGTGGATTGCCTGAGCCTGCGGGTTCGAGACCTGCCTGGGCAGCGAAACCTCATCTCTACAATAGATCAAAAAATCAGCCGGGCATGGTAGCACATGCCTGTAATTCCGGCTACTTGGAAGGCTGAGGCGGAAGGATCGCCGGAGCCCAGCAGGTCAAGGCTGTAGTGGCCAGGAGCAGCCACTGCACTCCAGTCTGAGCGACAGAATGAGTCTCCAACTAAAAAAAAAAATATATATATATATATATATATATAAAACATACAAGAGATTACTACTCTCCAAATTTCAAACAGATAAAACCTTTCATACATAATTTGTAATGACAAGACTTACAATCCATTATTAGATAAGACTGACTAGATTCAGGAAATTTTAAAATAATGATTGTCACCTATATACCTCCTACTACAAACTCATTCATCTATTCATCTCTGTGGTAAGATAATATACAGGTCTAACAATTAAGTTTGTGAGCATATCCTAGAAAAATTGCTACATACCTTACTGCTGAATATCACTAGGGTCACTTTCAAAGTACTCCCCTTGGGAAGTAATGCACCTAATCCACCCATCAAAACAATTTTGGAACTCTTTTTCTGGAATGGCCATCAGACCTACTGTTGTATTACCCTTGATGACCTGAATGTTATAAAAAATGTCTTCCTTTCAATATTTCCTTTTTTTCAGGTAAAGAAAAAAGTCATTCAGAGCCTGATCAGGTGATTAGGGAGGGTGTTCCAACACAGTTACTTGTTTACTGGCTAAAAATTTCCTCACATACAATGCTGTGTGAGCTGGTGCATTGCCGTGATCCAAGAGCTCCTTCAGGACCATTTTTGCAAACACCTTTCTCTTGCCAAGATTTTCAGTTAAGATATTCCCGATTCTCTATCAATGTTACTTTGTTCTGCTATGCTTCTCACAGTCACCCCATGATTTTGCCTCACAATTTGATGTTTTCAATGTTCTCGTCAATTCTGCATGTTACTGACTATCATGACCTCTCTTCATCAGTTGTGATTTCACTCCCCTCAGAAGCAATGTTCAATCCATTTGTACTGCCATTTTCTTCATGGCATTGTCCCCAAAAACTTGGATTAACATGTGTCTGATTTCACGTCCACTCTTGTCAAGTTTAACAAGAAATATACTGTTTGTTCATTTTCCTAATTCAAGCTCTGACATTCTTGCGATAGCCCACAAAACATGCAACAACAATAATGAATGTCACTCAGCAAGACACTGCACACAGTTGTGAGACACTGACATACAAATGTAATGAAACCTTACCAATTTGTTTGTACAGTGCTGGCAATGTAAGTGCATGGTGGCAAGTTTGTGAGCTTAATTGTCAGATCTTGTATGTGTAGAATTGGAGACAGTATATTTATATTTATGGCAGCATTATTTTCATAGTCAAAATGTGGAAGCAGACCAAATATCTATCAAAGGATAAATGAACAAATAAAATACAATATGTAAAAACAATGGGATATTGCCTAACCTTAAAAAGGAGAAAAATTCTGACATGTAATATAACACGAGTGAAACTTGAGGACATACTGCTAAATGAAACAAGTCAAACACAAAAAGATAAATACTGTATGATTCCATTTACATGTGTGCCTAAAAAATCAAATTAATAGACACAGAAAGTAGAACAATGTTTGCCCGGGTTTTGCATTTGGGACAATGATTGAGGTATTGTTTAACAGGTAGAAGTTTCAGTTTTGCAAGATAAAAGTAGTTCTGTAGGTTGTAAAACTATGTAAATCATTGCTGAACTATACACTGAAAATGATAACAATTTTAATTTTTATGTTATCTACATTTTTCTGGAAGAGTGTGTAATAATTTAAAGTGTGTTTAACTTCTCCTGGATTGAAAAATGGTATTGGTGGAGACGGGGCAAGATGGCGACGGCATAGGTGAACTGGTGAGATTCTCTGAACGGACCAAGACTC
>NW_007250365.1:0-661 GCF_000164805.1 Carlito syrichta
CTTGTTTTGTTATTTCAGGGGCTAGGTTTGGGATATTTGGCTGAATTTGGACATAGGTGTAAATTTTGATGGTTTCTGCTGGGGTGGAGTCAAGGATTCCGTTGTATACTTTGCCTACCACCCCTTTTACCCACATGTCATCCCAGGGATGTTTGACGTTTAAGTAGAATTGGTCTCCACCTTGTGAAGTGAAAAGAAAAATGTCTCTATCATCGTCAAACCTTTCTATGGAGTGGAGCATGCAAGAGAGTTTTGGACATCCCTCATAAATTTCAGGGTTTTGCTTACAGTAATCTCGGGTTTGGTCAAAAAGAAAGCAGAATTGAGGTACTTTGTGCCATGTTAAAGAAAGTGAGCGCATGGAAAAGAGAGATGGGTATAGAAAGTTAAGACTGGCAGCCATATGGCTGGCAGTCCGCTGTGGCCAGACGTTGGGTATATGAGTGGTCTTTAGACGTCCAGGACTCTTCTACAAAGAATCTCCAGCGAAATGGTGGGACAGGTGGAGTTGTTTTACCATTGAGTTGGGTTAAAATTAATAGGGGAAGGAGGGTTAGGCTGGTAAACATAGTGCTGTAAGGGGTGAATTTTTATAAAAGATACTTAATAGGAATGAAGCTAGTTATGATGAGGAGGTATGTAATAGCCAACAAAGCTTTGG
>NW_007250365.1:2231-3273 GCF_000164805.1 Carlito syrichta
GAGATGAGAATGTGGAAAACATATTTGGAGTCAGTGTAGAGTGAGAGGGAGTGTCCAGCCACTAACTGAAGTGCTTGAGTGGCAGCTATAAGTTCTGCCTGTTGGTTAGTGGTGCCTGGCAGGAGAGGTTTTGCCTCAATGACGTGTGTAATAGAGGTGATGGCATATCCCCCGACCTGGGACCCATTGTGGAGGAAGGAGCTGCCATCAGTGAACCAGGTGTAGGAGGGGGAGGGTAAATGGCCTTCCTGGATATGAACCGGACAAGGGAGAAGAGCCTCTACAGTTTTTATGCAGTCATGGGTTACTGGGGTGGTAGAAGAAGGGAGTAACGTGGCTGGGT
The DNA here is from genome assembly GCF_000164805.1 of Carlito syrichta. Lineage (NCBI taxonomy): Eukaryota > Metazoa > Chordata > Mammalia > Primates > Tarsiidae > Carlito > Carlito syrichta. The sequence continues at coordinate 2,575 of NW_007250365.1, forward strand.
TTAGGGGTGCACAAGTTTGAAAGGATATAGAGGGATCTTGTAGGAAGAAGAAAAGGAGCGACAGGACTCAACCGGGAGGTAGTGTTTGAAGGCCTTTGTAGCTTAAGAGGTGCTGTAGATGGTGGGGGGAGGTCACAGTAATGGGGGCCCCAAAGGTGAGTTTTTTTGATTCACATGCTAGCATGGGGCAGCAGATAGTACTCGCAGACATGGGGCCCAGCCCTGAATGGTGTGATCTAACTGCCTTGAGAGATAGGCCACTGGGGCGAACGTCTGTCTACAAAGTTGCCCTAGGACTCCCAAGGCTACCCCTTTGTTTTCGTGGACAAATAAGATGAAAGGTCAGTGTATATCCGGCAGATGGAGAGCAGAGGCCCTCATGAGGGCTTGCTGAAGGGCAATAAAAGGTTGTTTGATGGAGGAGGGTGTTAGGAGTGGCTCGTTGGGGTCTCCCTTTATGAGAGTATAAAGTGGCTTTGCAAGTAGGGCAAAGTTGGGAATCCACACCCGAAAGTATCCAGCCAGCCCCCAAAATGATTGGATTTCCTCTTTAGTCTTGGGTATATGTAGGGATTGGATTAGGGCTTTTTGGTCTGTTGTTATGGCCTTTTGTTGGTGTGAGATGGTTACCCCCATATTCGTGACTTGTGTGGCAGACAGTTGGACTTTTTGAGGGGATACCCGATATCCCTTTTCTGC
>NW_007250365.1:4285-5592 GCF_000164805.1 Carlito syrichta
AAGTGAGTCTGTTGGGGAATCGTTAGTAGTGAGGAGGGCCAAAAATGGGGTTGTGGGAGATGGGTTGTTAAGGGCTGCACTTGGGTTAAAGGTGATGGATGCCTGGAATTTGGCTAGAATGTCCCTGCCCATAAGAGGTATGGGACATCAAGGCAGTAACAAAAAGGAATGAGTGAAGGGGACGTTTGCAAAAATGCACATAACTGAGGGAGTTATGCATGGGATGATGGACTGGCCCCCTACCACGATTATAGGGGACTTAGGGAAGTTGGGCCCCAAAATTCTCGTATGACGGAAAGGGTGGCTCCGGTGTCCAGGAGGAAATGGATGGGGAGCCTGTCAACCGTTATAGTGACCCTGGGCTCCCTACAATGTGAGATTTGTGTCAGGCAGGGAGACCCCGGGCCCCATCATTCCAGGGCTTCTGCCATACCCACTGGTCTAAAGCAGGGTTGGGGCCTTACCCAGTCCCTATTTGGGGAGTGGGGCAGTCTATTGCCCAATGTCCTGTCTGACTGCACTTGGGACATGGCTTTTGGGGGCACTCTGGGGTTGGGGAGCCTCCTACCCAATGTCCTGGTTTCCCACACTTGAAGCAGGGTCCTGGTGGTTGTCGCTGGGTTTAGGCATTGCCACCGCCTTGGGTGACACCAGAGAAACCCTTAGTTCTGTGGAGGGCCTGGACCAGCATCTGATATTTATGTCTTTTTGCCTTTTCATCCTGGTTGTGGAACACCTTAAAGGCAGTTGCTAGGACATCATGTTGGGGAGTGAGGAGACATCTGTCAAACCTTTTTAGTTTTGCCCTAATGTGGAGGTCCGAGATAGAGAAGGGGACGTGCACCTGAACAATACCCTCTGCACCCGCTACTTCGCGGAGGGGAGCGAAGACGACCAGTGCGGCCTTGGATCGGGTTACCAGAGGGCTGCATGGGGGAGTGGTTGGAAGGGGAGGGTACAGAGGTTGAACTGCTAGAGCAGAAGTGGATGGAGTGGAAGGGGGAGGTGGGGGCGGAGGAGCCTGGGGCTGTCTGTAAGGGGGGGTATCGGAGTACCAGCTCTGACCTATGAGGGAGGGTTAGGACCCGCACCGGAGAATCTGGACGGAGAGAAGAGACCACTTGGAGGCAGTTCTTCTGTGAACAGTCTGATCAGGACTGAAGTCAAATTTTATTTGGACTCCTTCCAACTTATATACCATTTTCTATACCCTCCAGCAGTGTGATAATCACTTACTGAGGGCATAAAAGTTCCATGCTTTACAAACTATGCATCACAAGACCACCATGAGATCTGCAATTTCCAAG
>NW_007250366.1:0-1971 GCF_000164805.1 Carlito syrichta
CTGCCAACCACTGGGAAGAGGAAAACCTATTCAGAAAAGGGTGCCCATGTCATAAGAGATAAGATAAACAAGTGGGACTTCATCAAACTGACAAGCTTCTGCAAAACCAAAGACACCATCAAAAGAGCAGAGAGACAGTCCACAGACTGGGAAAAAATATTTGCCAACTGACAAAGGCCTAACATCTACTATCTACAGGAACTCAAATGTGCTGAAAAGAAAAAAACCAACAACCCCATTAAAAGTGGGCAACAGATATGAACAGACACTTCTCAAAAGAAGACATGAGCACACAACAGATACATGAAAATATGCTCAGCCTCACCTGTCATCAAAGAAATGCAAATTAAAACCACACTGAGATACCACCTAATTCCAGTCAGGATAGCCATCATCAACAACTTAAAAAACAACAAGATGGTAGAGAGGATCTGGGGAAAAGGGAATATTTCCACTCTGCTGGTGGGAGTGTAAATTAGTACAACCCCTGTGGAAAACTGTTTGGTGTTTCCTAGAATATCTAATAATCAATCCATCCGTATAACCCTGCAATCTCCCTTCGGTGAGGGGAATATACACGGGGGAACTCAAATCACTTTATCAAAAAGATAGCTGTACACGTATGTTTATTGCAGCATTGTTCATAATAGCAAAAAACATGGAACCAACCATGCTGCCCATCAAAAGAGGACTGGATAAAAAAAAATGTGGTACAAATACATGATGAAATTTTACTCAGCTATAAAAAAAGGAGACAATTACAAACTTCACAGCAACCTGGATAGAGTTAGAATCCATAATACTGAGTGACTTGTCACAGAAACAAAAAACTTAAGTATCACATGTTCTCACATATAAGTGGACCTTGAACAATTATTGTAATACTGTAAAAAAGGGATTGGTAGTAGTGGGAAACTGTCTGGGGAGGATAGTAGTGGGATTGGCAGTAGTGGGAATCTGCCAGGGGCAGGAAGAAGCACACCTCATCAACAAGGGTACCTACATAATGAACATTTGTATACCTAACCCTGAATTGTACCCCACATCCTTAAAATAAAAAATAAAATAAATAAAAGATTTTTAAAAATTGGTTTGGTCCTAAAAAGAATAGAATTCTCTTCATAAGCCCTTTAGCAAGTATTCCTGAAGAAAAATAGCTGAGAGAGAATTATGTCAAATGCCATGCAGCTATCTTTTTCATAGATTGATTTGAGTTCCCCCGTGTATAGCCCCCCCCAGAAGGGAGATGAGTTGGTTAAGAAATTGAGGTTTTGTTTCTGGAACGCCTGTCCTCTTCCATTGAGCATAATAACTATTCATTTATTTAGGTATTCTTTGGGATGCCTTTCATTAGCATTTTAGAAATGTGAGGATATAGATCTTTGAAGTATTTTGTCAAGATTTGTACATAATTTTGTTTCTAAATATTTCCTTTTCTTTGAAGGAATTTAAAATAATATTGTTTTATATTTCATTTTCATGTTTGCTTCTAAGATGTTTTTGTGTGTTGATCTTATATCCTGAAAACTTTCTGAACTCACTAGTTCTACACAGAAAATCATGACACCTGCAAACTGGAAATATTTCACTTTTCCCTTTTATTTATTTTTCTTGCCTTGTACTGGCTAGAACATCTATCATTATGTTTCAGTACTATGATCTGAATTTGGGGTAGAAAACATTTATTCTTTAATGTTAGTTGTAGATTTTTAATAGACGTTCTTTATAAGACTGAGAAAATTCCACTTTATACTAGTTTTCTGAGAATGTTTACCATGACTTGGTAGAAATTGTTCTCCAAATATATTTTTGGCAACCATTGATGTAATCATACAATTTTTCTTCTCTAAATGTGTTGATATGGTGGATTAGATTGGCTAATTTTTAAATTCTAAGCTAGTCTTATTTACTTGAAATAAGGCATTTGGTCAGAGTGTATAATTTATTTGATACTTTTTTGTTTAGAGCAGT
>NW_007250366.1:1991-5040 GCF_000164805.1 Carlito syrichta
ATGGTCTTTATCGTATGATCAGTCTCTGGAAACCTGAGTATTAGCAACTAAATAATTACAAATATTATTATCAATTCAAAATAGGATGGTTAATCTCAGTTCAGATAATTTTTCCTCAAAATCTTAACCATATTCAACACAATAGAACATTCATTTTTTAAAAATTTATTGCTACATAATAGTTGTACTGATTTATGGAGTGTTCATGATATTTTGATGCATGTATACAATGTGTAATGATCAAATCAAGGTAATTAGGATGTCTATCATCTCAACTATTTCTTTGTGTTGGGAATATTTCTACTCTTTTTTTCTAGCTATTTTGAAATATAAAATACACTGTTGTTAACTATAGTATCCCTATTGTGCTATCAAACATTAAAACTTATTCTATCTAACTGTATTTTTACAACCATTAACCAACCTGTTTTCATTCTCCTTCCCCCTCTCCATTTCCCAGCCTCTGTTAACCACTAATCTACTCTACACCTCCATGAGATCATTTTTTTTTTAAGCCCCACATGGAAGTAAGAACATGCACTATTTAACTTTTTGTACCTGGCTTATTTCACTTAACATCATTTCCCTCAAATTCCATCTATGATGTTGCAAATAACAGAATTTTATTATTTTATGGCTAAATAATATTCCATTGTGTATATATACCACATTTTCTTTATTCCATTGATAGACATTTCATTTGATTCCATATCTTGGCTATTAAGATTAGTGCTGTGATGAACATGGGAGTGCAGGTATTTCTTTGCTATACTGATTTCCTTCCTTTTCACTATATATCCAGTAGTGGGATAATGGAATTGCTGGGTCATGTGATTGTTTTGTGTGTGTGTATGTGTGTGTGTGTGTGTGTGTGTGTTTATATATATATAATATAATTTTTTTAAGGGAAACTTCATACTATTTTCTATCCAGTAGGACTTTTGGCCAATACAGATAACATACAACTTGGGACAAATTGGAACTTGAGACTTGAGAGTTGGAATTATAAAGACTATAGAAATACGTATAATCTTTTCAAAAGTTCTGAAAAGAATTCATATTATCATATCTATGAAAACACACACAAGCACAGAAGCACTCATTAACTATTCCAGGCATTTTGAATAGAATCACAGAAGCTTAAGAGTAAAATGAATCTTAAAGATTGTTTCTAAACCAGATCAACATTCCACCCACTCCAAAAAACACAGTCATGACATTCCAGATGCAGGGCTGTCACTTATCTCCTCACAGATGTCTAGGTTAATAAGAGCTGACTTTTATAAAGGGCTGACCACATGCTCTCAGGTAAGTGAGGGAAAACTCATCTTTCCATTTTACTTCTTTAAATAGGCAACGCAACCAAAAAAGTGGGAAATTCAATGCTTAGGTTTTCAGAAAAGCTTTTTTTTTTTTTTAGTTTACTAATGGTATCTCAAAGGAAAAATAATTCTGTGAACTTACCCCAGTGTGACCATTCACTTAAAATATATATTTGGGTCGTTTCCCATTTTTGGTTAATACAAATAAAGTCACAATGAATATCTGTATACATGCTTTCATGTGAACATGAATTTTCATTTCTCTGTAATACTGTAATTCCTGCTGGACTATATGGTAGGTATAGGTATAGTGTTATAAACAACTTTATAATCTTGTAAAAATATTTTATAAAATCACCTAGTCCTAAGTTCTGAATATTTATTCTATGTTTATTTTTCTAAAAGAGTTATAGTTTTATATTTTACGTTTAATTTTGTGGTCCATTTTTAGTTCATTTTTGATAAGGTCTGAGTTTAACTTAAAGTTCATTATTTTACTTATGGATGCATAATAATTGCTTCAGCACAATTTATTGAAAGGTCACCCTTCTTCTGTTGAATAGCTTTTGTGTCTTTGTTACAAATTAGTTGGGCATAATTGTGTGGGTCTATTTTTGGATTATCTGTTTTGTTCCACTGGTCTATGTCTCTATGCATCTGCCAATGTCTTATTTACTGAAGACATATAGTAAGCTTTAACACCAGGCATCACTACTCTTGTTTTTTAGTTGTTTTCATTTACTTTTGGCCCCATGACTTTCCATATACATTTTAGAATAAGCTTTATGTTGACAAAATACTTTGTTGGAATTTTGATTAAAATTGCATTAAACTTATAGTTCAATTTTGGGGGAATTGACATCTTTAATATGTTGAAACTTCCAATTTATGAGCAAAATAACTATCCATTTATTTAGGTATTCTTTGATGCCTTTCATTAGCATTTTAGAAATGTGAGGCTATAGATCTTTGAAGTATTTTGTCAAGATTTGTACATAATTTTGTTCCTAAATATTTCCTTTTCTTTGAAGGAATTTGAAATAATATTGTGCTTTACATTTCATTTCCATGTTTGTTTCTAAGATGTTTTTGTGTGCTGATCTTATATCTTGAAAACTTTCTGAACTCACTAGTTCTACACAGAAAGTCATGACATTTGCAAACTGGAAATATGTCAATTTTTCCTTTTATTTATTTTTGTTCACTTATATTGGCTAGAACATCTATCATTATGTTTCAGTACTATGATCTGAATTTGGGGTAGAAAACATTTATTCTTTAATGTTAGTTGTAGATTTTTAATAGACATTGTTTATAAGACTGAGAAATTTCCACTTTATACTAGTTTTCTGAGAATGTTTACCATGACTCGGTGTAAACTGTTTTCCATATATGTTTTTGGCAACTATTGATGTAATCATACAATTTTTCTTCTCTAAACGTGTTGATATGGTGGATTAGATTGACTAATTTTTAAGCTCTAAACTACTCTTATTTACTTGAAATAAGGCATTTGGTCTGAGTGTATAATTTATTTGACACTTTTTGTTTAGAGCAGTTATGGGTTCACAATAAAATTGAGAGGAAGATACAGAGATTTCCCCAACTCTCACATGCATAGTCACTTGCATTATCAATGTCCCCAAGAAACTGGGACATTTGTTACAATTGATGAACCCACACTGACACATCAGTATGACCGCAAATTCCTAGCTCACATTAGAGTT
>NW_007250367.1:0-4606 GCF_000164805.1 Carlito syrichta
GCCAGTTGGTTTGCCAGTTCTATTAACTAGCTGAATTAACCAGCTAACCAGCTAGCTAGTCAACTGACTTAACTAGCTCACTCCCTACCTAGCCAGCTGCATTACATTGTTAGCTAACTAGCTAGCTTCCTAGCTAACAAGCTTACTTTGTTATCAGGCTACCAAGCTAGCTGATTTAACCAGCTGACTGACTAGTTAACTTACTCATTTTCTAACGTGCTAGCTAGGTGACTTAATCATCTGACTTAACTCGTTAGCTAACAAGCCAGCTAGCTGACACAACCAGCTGACAACTTTTTAGCTAACTAGCTAGCTAGCTGACTCATCCTGCTGACTTAACTCATTGACTAACTAGCTAGCTAGCCTACTCAACCAGCTGAATCATCCCATTTGCTATCTAGCTAGCTATCTGACTCAACCAGCTGATTTAACCCGTTAGTTAACTAGCTAACTACCTGACTCAACCTGCTGGTGTAACCCATTAGCTCACTAGGCAGCTAGCTGTATTAACCAGCTGACTAATTTAGAAAGCTGACTTAGCTAGCTGACTAAAATATTTTGCTAGCTGACTTAACTGGCTGACTAAACTAGTTAGTTAGCTGACTTAACTACCTGAAATATATAGTTAGCTAACTATTGAGCTATCTGACTTAGCTAGCTAGCTATTTAGCTAGCTCACTTAGCTAGCTGACTTAACTACTTGGATAATGAGATAGCTAGCTGACTTAAAGACTTGGTTAATGAGTTAGCTAACTGTCTAAACTTGTCAGGAAACGTGTTAACTAGCTGGCTTGACTACTTGGTTAACGAGTTAGCTAGGTGACTTAACATTTTAGCTGACGAGTTGGCTGACTACTTAGCTCATTTAACAAGTTGGGTGACTACTTGGCCGACTTGTTAGCTGGCTTAACAAGTTGGACCACTAGTCGGCCGACTAGTTAGCTGGGTAAACGAGTTGACTGACGAGTTGGCCCACTAGTTAGCTCAGTTAACTTTTTGTTTGCTGGTTTGCTGACCTAATTAGTCAGCCAACTAGTTCGCCGATTTGTTAGCTGGTCTAACAAGTCATCTGACTAGTTAGCTGAGCTAACTTGTCAGCTTCAAGTTGGCAGACTAGTCGGCCGATTGGTTAGCTGACTTAACTAGTTGGCCGGCTAGTCGGCCGACTGGTTAGCTGACTTAACTAGTCGGCCATTGAGAGAGCCAACAGGTGAACTGACTTAAGGTGTCAGCTGGTGATTGAGCCGACTGGTCATCTGACTTAACTAGTCAGCCTGCAAGAGAGCTGACTGGCGAACTGACTTAACTAGTTGGCTGGTGAGTGAGCTGATTGGTCAGCTGAACTTAGTTGGCTGGCGAGTGAGCCGGCTGGTCAGAAGATTTAACAAGTCGGCTGGTGAGTGAGTTGACCAGTGAACCAACTGAAATACTTGGCAAACGAGTGAGCTGATGGGTAAGCTGCCTTAACTAGTCATCTGGAGAGTGAGCCAACTGCTGAGCTGACTTAACTAGTTGGCTGGCGAGCAAGGCGACTATTTAGCTATTCTATTGGCCTGCCAGTGAGCCAACAAGTTAGTTGACCTGTTGGTTGGCAAGTGAGCTGATTAATTTGCGGACTGGTTGGCAGGAGAGGGAGCCGACTAGTTAGCTGACAAGATGGAAAGCGAACGAGCCCACTAATTAGCTGACCAACAAGCTGAGTTGCTAGCGAACTAGATAGCTAGGTAACTAGTTGATTGGCTAGCTGACTTAACTAGCTAGATGAATAGTTAACTGACTATTTGCTGACATAACTAGCTAGCAAATAAGCTATCTAGCTGTCTAGCCAAGTGACTTAACTAGCTAGATAGCTGGCAAGTTTGCTGGCTAGCTGACTTAACTAGTCAGCTGACTATCTAGCAGACTAGCTAGCTGAATTAAGTAGCTAGCTGGCTAGCTAACTGACAACTAGCTGAGGAGGTTAAGTCAGCTGACTTAATTAGCTAACTACATGGTGAGCTAGATGACTAGCCAGTTGGCTTAATTAGTTAGCTGCCTGGCAGGCTAGCTGGCTAGGCAACTGGCTAGCTAGTAAGTGGCCTGGCCAGCTGGTTAGCCAGCCAGCTTAAATAGCTAGCCGGGTGGTTGGACAGTCGGATAACCAACCAGCTTAACTAGACAGCCACCCTGCTGATAAGCCGGCTAGTCAACCGGTTTAACTAGCTGGTCACCTACCTGACCAGCCTGCTAACAAGCCAGCTTAACTTGCCAGGCACCTAGCTAGCCATCTAGCTAACTAACTGACTTAACTAGATGACTTAACTAGATAGTCATCAGGCTAGCCAGCTGGCTAAACTAGCTAGCCACCTAGCTAGCCATCTGCAAATCCAGTTCAATTACCTTGCTGACTTAACTAGGAGGCCATCCTGCTCGCCAGCTGACTTAATTAGTTTGCTATCTACCTAGCCAGGTGGCTAGCCAGATGAATTTTCTAGCTGAAATAACCAGCTAGCCAGCTGGCTAGCAAGCTGACTTAGCTAGCTAACTACCTAGCTAGCAATATGGATAGTCACTTGAATTAACTAGCATAATTAATCAGCTAGCCAGCTGGCTAGCCTGCTGACTCAACTAGGTGACTGAACTTGTTACCCAGCTGGCTAGCCAGCTGATTTAACTAGCTGACTTAGCTAGCTAGCTGCTTAGCTCACAGACTTAGTTAGCTGACTTAACTAGTTGGCTAACGAGATAGCTAGCTGATTTAATGAGTTGGTTAATGAGTTAGCTAACTGTTTTAACTAGTTGATAAACGAGTAAATTAACTGACTTAACTAGTTGGTTAACGAGTGAGCTAGGTGACTTAACTTGTTGGCTGACGAGTCGGCCAACTTGTTAGCTGGTATAACACATTGGCTGAGTACAGGGCCGACTTATTAGCTGGCTTAACAAGTTGGCCAATTAGAGGGCCGACTACTTAGCTGGGTCAATTATTTGACTGACAAGTTGGCCCACTAGTTAGCTTTGTTAACGAGTTGGCATTCTGGTTTGCTGAACTAACTATTCGGCAGACTTGTTGACCAACTATTTAGCTAGCCAATGAAGTAGGCTTACTAGTTAGCTGAGCTAACTTATAAGCTGAAAAGTTGGCCGACTAGTAGACCGATGGGTTAGCTAATTCAACTAGTTGGCCATCTAGTAGGCTGCCCCGTTAGCTGACTTAACTAGTCAGCCTGCTTTTGAGCCGATAGGTGAGATAACTAAATGAGTGAGCTGAATTGTCTGCTGACAACTAATCAGCCAGCGAGTGAGCCATCTTGACAACTGATTTAACTAGTTGGCCAGCTAGTTAGCTGAACTGTCAGCTGATTAACTAATTGGCCAGTGAATGAGTTGACTGGTCAACTGAATTTAGTCGGCTTGTGAGTGAGCCAACAGCTCAGAAGACTTAACTAGTTGACCGACGATTGAGCTGACCGGTGAGCTGAGTTAACTAGTCAACCTGCCAGTGAGGTGAAGGTTTAGCTGCCTTAGCAAGTTGATCGGCAAGTGAGCCAACTGGTGAGCTGACTTTACTAGTTGGCTGGTGAGGAAGCTGACTAGATAGCTGACCTGTTGGCCTGTGACAAGAAAACAAACTAGTTGTCCTGTTGGCTGGCAAGAAAGCCGACTAGTTTGTTGACCAGTTGGCAGGCGAGTGAGCCAACTAGTTAGCTGACCTGATTGAAAGAGAGCAATCCCACTAGTTAGCTGACCAGCGAGCTGAGTGCCAAGAGATTAGTTAGCTAAGTAACTAGCTGATTTTTCAGATGACTTAATGAGCTAGCTGACTAGTTAACTGGCTATCTAGCTGACATAACTAGCTAGTAAACAAGTTATCTAACTGTCTAACTAGCTGACTTAATTAACTTGTTAACTGAGCAGTTAGCTGGCTAGCTGATTTAACTGCCTAGCTGAATATCTAACTGACCTGCTATCTGACTTTACTAGCTAGCAGACTAGCAACATGACTAGCTAGCTGACTTAACTAGGTAGCTAAATAGTTAGCTGATGTGCTAGCTGACTTAAATAACTAACTGGCTAGAAAGCTGACTTAACTATCTGACTAGCTAGATGGTTGGCTATGTGGCTATCCAGCTGACTTAACTAACTAGCTCCCTGCTTGGTTAGACAGTTAGCAAGCTATCTCAACTAGCTAGCTACCTGGCTGGCTAGCTGGCTAGGCAGCTGACTAGCTAGCTAACAGGCTGTCCAACTGGATAGTTAATCAGCTTAAATAGCCAGCCGAATGTCTGGACAGTTGGATTGTCAGCTGGCTTAACTAGCCAGCCACCCTGCTGGTCAGCTGGCTAACCAGCTGGCTTTACTAGCTGGCAACCTACATGACCAGCCTGATAACCAGCCGGCTTATTTTGCCAGCCACCTAGCTAGACAGCAGGCTATCTAGCTGACTTAACTAGCTGACTTCACTAGATTGCTATCCGGCTAACCAGCAAACTTAAATAGCTAGCTACCTAGCTAGCCACATGGTTAGCCACTTGAATTAACTAGCAGAATTAATGAGCTAGGCAGATGGCTAGCCAGCTGACTCAACTAGGTGACTGAACTCGTTAGCCAGCTGGCAGGCCAGCTG
>NW_007250367.1:4626-5458 GCF_000164805.1 Carlito syrichta
AAGAGCAGACTTAACTAGGAGACCTAACTAGCTAGCCAGCTGGATAGCCAGCTTACTTAATTAGCTGTCTTAACTAACTAGCCAGCTGACTAAACTAGCGAACTTAACAAGCTAGCTACCTAGCTAGCAAGCTGAATTTACTAGCTGGAATAATTGCCTATATACATAGCTAGCTCTCTAGCTAGCTAGCTGAATTATCTAGCTGACTTAACTAGTCAGTTAGTTGACATAACTCGCTGACTTAACTAGCTAGCTTCCTAGATAACCAGCTTAATTAAATAGCTGAAATAACTAGCTAGACAGCTGTATAACCAAATGACTTAACTAGCTTTTTAACAAGCTAGCGAGCTGGCTAGCCAACTGACTTAAGGAGGTGACTTAACTAGTAGTCAACTGGTTAGCCAGCTGACTTAACTAGTTGATTAACCAGCTATGCCACCTACCTCACCAGATTGCTAACCAGACGGCTTATCTAGCTGACTTTACTAGCTGATTTAGCTAGATAGACATCCGGCTAGCCAGCCAGCTTAGCTAGCTAGACACCTAGCTAGCCAGTCAGCTAGCCAGCTCACTGAACTTGCTGACTTAACTAACTTACCAGCCAGCTAGCCAGCACACTTAATTAGCTACCTATCCTCCTAGCCAGGTTGCTAGCCAGCTGACTTAACTAGCCTACTTAAAGTGCTAGACAGCAGACTATCCAGCTGACTTAACTAGCTAGCTACCTAGCTACCCAGATGGCTAGACATGTGAATTAAATAGCTGACCAAACCAGCTAACCAGCTGGATAACCAGCTGACTCTACTGCATGACTTAACTCGTTAGCCAGCTG
>NW_007250368.1:0-698 GCF_000164805.1 Carlito syrichta
GCCAGGTCTTCTGGTTCATTTTCAACGAAGGATCAAAGCTGGTCTCAGGGGCTCAGCCTCATCATCCCAGCAATTTGGGAGTCCGAGACCAGAGGCTCTTTGGACAGTCTGAGACCCAGGGACACCACCGTCGTTCACCACCAACCTTGAAATTGTGGGTTTCAGTGTTCCCCCCACCACAGCCTCTCGAGTGGCAAAGATGATGAGCACCCTGAGCCCAAATCACCTGTTTGGATGGGTGCAGAGACAGGGTCACCTTATGTGGCCTGACCTGACCTTGAGTTCCTGGACTCCAGCCATTGGCCCACATCAGCCTCCCAGAGCCCTGGGATTCCAGGCCTGAACCGCCACAGTCGGTCTTCTGGTTTATTTTCGATGAAGGACCAAGGCTGGCCTTGGGGGCTCAACCTAGTCATCCCAGCACTTGGTAGGTTGAGGCCAGTGGCCGACCCCAGCCCACGTGTCCAAAACAAGCCTAGGCAATTAGGTGAGACCTCATCTCTACTCTCCTTCCCAAATGAGCTGGGCATGGTGACACATGACTGTCGTTCTGGCTCCCTGGAAGGATGGGGGAAAGCTAGATGGAGCCTTGCGGCCTGAGGCTGTGGTTGCCGTGAGCAAGCCACTGCCCTCCATACTGGGTGACAGAGTGAGATTCTGACTCAAGAAAAGGAAAGAAAAGAAGAGCATCCATTTCT
>NW_007250368.1:1865-2519 GCF_000164805.1 Carlito syrichta
GTGCATTTTCCTCTCATTCCTGAGTGGCAGGGGTGCTGAGTGGCAGGGGTGGTGGTGGTGGTTGTGATTATTAATTGGAGTCAGAATCCTGCTCTGTAGCCAAGGCCTGAGTGCAGAGCATGCTTACGGTCACTGCAGACTCCCCTTGCCAGGCTCAAGAAATCCTCCCACCTCGGGTCCTCGAGTGGTTGGAACTACAGACCTGCACTAACATGCCTGACTAACCTTTGGATTTATTTTTGATGGCCGAGACGAGGTCTCACCCCATGTCCCAGGCTGATGTCAAAACCACAGGCTCAAGGCCTTCTACTTGCCTGGGATTCCATAATGCCAGCATACCAGACTGAACCCCTTATTCTTGCCTGTGGTGGTGATGGTGGTTGGTATTATTATTCTGAGTCAGAGACTTGCTCTGTCACCCAGGCTGGAGCACAGGGGCCTGCTCTTGGCCACCACAGCCTCAACTGACTGGGCTTTGGCTATCCTCCCCCCACAGCCTCCTGAGTGGTCAGCACGACAGACTTTCCCCACCAATCATGGCTCATTTTTTTTGGATTCTTGTAGATACTAAGTCTTGTCATGGTGCCCAGTCTGGTCGCAAACCCGGGGGCTCAGTCCAGCCTCTCATCTCAGCCACCCAGAGTGCTGGGATGA
>NW_007250368.1:3153-4522 GCF_000164805.1 Carlito syrichta
GAGAGAAAGAAAGGAAAGAAAGGAAGGAAGGAAGGAAGGAAGGAAGGAAGGAAGGAAGGAAGGAAGGAAGGAAGGAAAGAAAGAAAGAAAGAAAGAAAGAAAGAAAGAAAGAAAGAAAGAAAGAAAGAAAAAGAAATCCATTCTTCCAGAATCCTTTGCCCTCAGTCTTTCCCCCAGCCACTTCCACATGTGAGGGTCCCCCACGCTCAGCACCTTTCAGTCACAAAACCCCTTAATAGCTGCCCCCACTTTGGTGAGGGAGTTCCTGGGGCTCCCTGGCCAGGTTCCTTCCAGATCTCCTCTCCGAGGTGAGAAATGTGTCCCAGGCAGACCGACCCTCTGACATGGCAATGAGGACCTTCCACCAAGAAAGATGAGTGACACATCCCTCACTCAGGGACATTTCTCCCCCCCCATCCTATTTCCTGGATCTCAAGTCAGTGGCACTGTGAAAACCCTATGAAATATCAGAATCTGTGTACGATTCTGATGTTTTTGGAGAGAGGGTCTGGCTCTGTGGCCCAGGTTGGTGCCTGGGGGCATGAATGACATTCACTGCCAGGCTAGAAATTGCGGGCTCCTGCAATCCTCCTGCCTCAGCCCCCAAAGTGGCCCAGATGATGAGAACCGTGACCCCAGATCCCCTGTTTTGAATGGGTGTGGAGACAGGGTCTCCCTGCATGGCCTGTGCCTGCCTTGGTCTCCTGGGCTCCAACCATACTCCAGCCTTGGCCTCCCAGAGTGCTGGGATTCCAGCCGTGCCCAATCTTCTAGTACCTTTTCGATGAAGTTTTGAGGATGGGCTTGGGGCCTCAGCCTCATCATCCCAGCGTTTTGGAAGGCCAGGTCCAGTAGCCGACCTGAGTCTGCAGTCCAAGACCCAGAAGGGCAACTTGATAGATCTCGTCTCTACTCCCATCCCATGTGTGCCAAACATGGTGGTGCATGTAAAGCCTCACCACAACACGGTGGGCCTAGGCTACAGTGGGCCTAGGCTACAGTGGCTGGTAGTGAGCCACCATACTTCATCCTGGGCAATGAAGTGAGACTCTGACTCAGAAAAAAAGAGAAAAGGAAGAAAAGATGTACATCGATTTGTGTATGGAATTGGAATGATGGTGAACAGAGATCATTTGGGAAGGAGGCCCCAGTCTTGGGCCTAGAAGACCCAAAAGATGGTGGATCAGCAGACAATTGGGCTGTGACTTTGGGAGGCCAAGTTGGTGTAAGGCTGGATCCCGGGAGCTGGAGACCAGCCTGGGCCAGGTAGTGAGACCTCATCACTCCCCGAAATGCAATATTTGGAGTCACATGTGGTGACGCTCGCAGTCCCGGTTACAAGGGATGCGGTGGCCTCCATCCCAAGGTG
>NW_007250368.1:4923-11593 GCF_000164805.1 Carlito syrichta
GGCAGTTTGATCTGTGAACCTACAGGCTTCTTTGCCTTGGGGCACAAGTCTGGAAGGTGGAGGCAGGGCATCTGGGGTGTGTGGCTGAAGGCACGGGAGGAACGTGTCCGGTGGTCACCTTTGAAATATCCTGTGAACGAAAGGCCAGAAAGTGCCTTTTCCTCTCCCATCAATGAGGATGACTCCTCACGCTGAGTGGCCCTGGTGGTGGGGGTGGTGATTATTATTATTTGGAGTCAGAATCCCGCTCTCTCAACCAGTTCAGAATGCGGGGACACCATCACGGCCACCGCAGCCTCCACCTGCTGTGCTCACACAATCCTCATTCCTTGGTCCCACGAGTGGCTGGAACCACAGGCCTGCGCCACTACACCCTGCTAATATTTGGATTTAATACTGATGGCCAAGACGAGGTCTTGCCCAGGGTCCCGGGCTATTGTCAAACCTGCTAGCTCAAGCCATCAACATATCTGGGCCTCCAAAGGGCTGGAATGCCATGTTGAGCCCCTGAACCTGGCCTGTGGGGGTAATTGTGGTGGTGGTGGTTGGTATTATTCTGAGTCAGAATCCCACTATGCCACCCAGTCTGGAGTGCAGGGGCTCACTCTCGGCCACCACGGCCTCCACTGCCTGGGCACCAACAATTCTCCTGTTGTGGCCTCCCGAGTGGCCAGAATGACAGGCATGTATCAACATGCTCTGCTCATTTTTTTTGATTCTTCTAGAGATGAGGTCCCGCCGAGGTGCCCGGACTGATCTGACTGAGCCCATGGGCTCAGGCCATCCTCTTGCCTCAGCATACCAGAGCACAGGGACGAAAGGCGTGAGCTACTGGGCTGGCCTCCACACCTGTCTCAGGGCCCACCCCAAGGCCTGCTGCCTTACAATGTCCCAGAAACCCAACGAGGCCACCCCTAAATGTCCACTGAACCATCTCTAGGGAGAGCAGCTGGTGCCAGGGTGTGTCACCACCAGGGACCCCACTGCTCCACCCGCCTCATCCCCCAGGGTGGACGCACACACTCTTCCCAAGGGAGTCTCTGGGAAAGAGAAGGCATGAATCTCAAATCATCAGGGGAGTGGGCATGGCCTGGCAACTCAAGCTGTCTTCTTGGCAGTCTGGGAGGACAAGAGGGGAAGATGGCTGAGGCCCGGGAGCTAGAGACCAGGTTGGACACCATAGCAAGCCCCCACCTCTATCCCAAGCAAAACCCAGAAGATTTGGGATGAGGGCAGGCCTGGCCGGAGGATCACCTCTGGCCCAAGGTTCAAGACCAGGCAGGAGGACCAGGATGTTGACCAAATGGAAAGCCTGTGATCACAGCAGTTTGGGAGGCAAAGACTGAGAAGAAGTCCCAATTTGCATGGTTTGAGAGCAGCCTGGGCAGCATTGTGAGGAAAGAAAACAAAGAAGAAAGAAAGAAGGAAAGAAGGAAAGAAAGAAAGAAAGGAAGAAAGAAAGAAAGAAAGAAAGAAGGAAGGAAGGAAAGAAGGAAGGAAGGAAGGAAGGAAGGAAAGAAAGAAAAAGAAAAAAGAAAGGAAGAAAGGAAGGAAGTGTCGGTGACCTGCACTGACCAGGGAAGGGTTAGGACCGCACCGGTGAATCAGAACGGAGAGAAGAAAACTACTCGGAGGCAGCTCTTCTGGGAACAGTCTGGCCAAGACTGAAGCCGATTTTATTCAAA
The DNA here is from genome assembly GCF_000164805.1 of Carlito syrichta. Taxonomy (NCBI): domain Eukaryota; kingdom Metazoa; phylum Chordata; class Mammalia; order Primates; family Tarsiidae; genus Carlito; species Carlito syrichta. The sequence goes on from NW_007250368.1 coordinate 6,609, forward strand.
CCTTTTCCAACTTATATACCATTTTCTATACCCTCCAGCAATGTGATAATCACTCACTGGGGGCGTACAAGTTTCGTGCTTTACAAACTATGCATCACAAGACCACCACGAGATCTGCAATTTCCAAGCAAACAATTCAAATTCCATGATGCCTGCCGTGCTTACATCAAGGTCACAGGTGCACAATTTCAATACAAATCGTTCAAAGTGTTTTCCATAATGTTCAACGAATCATTCATATTATACTCTTTGCTCTATACCCTGATTAATACAAAAAACTTTCCTGAGTTAACTCTAGGTTCAATCCAAGTTCACTGATTCCCAATATTTTTAACAATTAATATTATCAACTTAACACTATACTATTAACCTATTACAATTTAACATAATGCCTTATAACTCAGTTAAAACTTATTCTTAAACTACAAAACTTTACTATAATTCATGTTTCATATGTCTAAACTTTAATTTTCATATGATCTAGTTATTGGACTTTAATACTATGCTATATCCTATTAAGCTAATACCCTATCATTAATTCTTTATAAATCATATAGTAAACTATTACACTTGAATAATGTAGCAAAAGGAATCAAAACATCAAGCATAGATTTACGCAGCTATGAGTGTATATGTATATATTTTATCCCAACAAGTCTACTCTAAAAATCAAATAGTAGCTGTCACACTCTTGAACAAGGAAATGCAGGGCTTCCAAGATGGCGGCCATGGGCTGAAGCAGACAGAGTTTCGGTAATTAACGAAACAAAAGAAAACGTTCTACCTGGCTAGGGGCAGGGGACAGAACTATCATGGTAATTTAGTTTCTAATCTTAGCCCTAGGGGAAACAGCTTTCGGGAACAAGGACTACCCAGTCTACCAGGAAATAGAAGTAAAAAAATATCTAGAAAGAAGCTAAACTTAGAAAGACAGAAACAATTCCGCCATGCACCTTCCATCAGGTGTATTGAGATTTACTTATAAAAGTTTTACTGCCATATATGCTCACTGGTCACTAATCACACGCCAATATTATAGGTATAACTGATATCCTATGTCAGAGGTGATCTTCCAGATGGGCCTTTACAGGCCTCAGCCATGTAGCTATAGATGTTGGCTCCCAACAAGGAAGGAAGAAAGAATAAAAAAGAATGAAAGAAAGAAAGAAAGAAAATGTAAGTCAATAAAGAAATACATTCTCCTGCAAACCTTCTCCCTAAGTCCTTCTCCCACGTCCCCCCACACATACGAGGGTCCCCATGCTCAGCACCCTTCAGTCCCTACCATCCCAATGGCTGCCACCCTTTGGTGCTGTAGTTCCCGAGGTTCCCGAGGCATTCTTGCCGGCTCTCTCTATGAGGGGAGATATGTGCCCCAGGCCTGCCGACCCTTTGATTTCGCAATGAGGACCTTCTGTGAAAAGAGGCCAGGGACATATCCCTCACCCGGGAACATTTCCCCCCCAATACCATTTTTCCTGGCTCTAAAGCCAGTCGCCCTGTGAACATGCCATGCACAGTTGAGGATCTGTGTATAATTCTGATTTTTTTGGAGACAGGGTCTAGCTTGACCAAGGACACCCTGATTGGATGGGTGAAGAGACAGTCTCCTTTCATGGCCTGGACTGGCCTTGGTCTCCTGGGCTCCAGCCATCCTTCTACCTAAGCCTCCCAGAGCACTGGGATTCCAGGTGTGAGCCACTGGGTCAGGCCTTCTGGTTCAATTTAGATGATGGTTCAAGGCCGAGCTCGGGGGCTTAGTCTCATCAAGCCAGCGATTTGGGGAGACTGAGACCAGTAACCGGCCCGAGCCCATGGATCGTGACCCACCCGGGCACCTGGGTGAGACCTCCTCTCTGCCCTCCATCAGTAGTGAACCATGAGTGGTGGTGTGCGCCTGTCATTCCATCTCCTCAGAAGGCCAAGGAAAGGCTCGCCAGAGCACGGTGGGCCAAGGCTGCAGTGGCTGGGAGAGAGCTACCGCCTTCCACCTTGGGCGATGGAGTGAGATTCTGACTCAAAGAAAAAAAGGAAAAAATAAAAAAGCATCCATTTGTGTATGGAGTTTTGATCATCGTGAACAGACAGAGATCATTTGGGAAAGGGACCCCCAGCCTCTTGGGCCTACAATTCTTGAAAGACAGTGGATCGGCAGACAATGGGGCTGTGACTTTGGGAGGTCAAGACAGGGGACCCAGAAAGCTCAGGACTTCGAGATGAGCCTGGGCCACATAGTGAGACCCCGTCACTCCCCAGAATGCAATCATTGGAGGTGCACGTGGTGGCACTCATGGTCCTGGCTACACCAGATGCGTTGGCCTCCATCCCAGGGTGTTCCTTTGCATCGCCCCTGCTGACAGAATTTGTGAGTCTAGGATGGGCATCATGGCTCATGGCCGTTAGCCCTGTGACCTGGAAGGCTGAGATGGGAGGGTGCCTGAGCCCAGGAATAAGAGACCGAGTGACGTGCCCAGACCTCGTCTCCATGAGAGGTCTCCAAAACCTAGTCAGGCATGATGTTTGACAGAGTCCCGGCTCCTTGGGGGTCGAGGCAGGAGGAATGCCTTAACCCAGTAGGTCAATGGCCTGGGACCAACAATCGTGTCGCCGTGCCCAAGCCCGGCAGACAGAGACCACGGGAACACAAAAGACACCTCCCACGTGCATAGTGATGTGCGTCCACAGCTCCCAAGGGAAGTGTCTATGTGGGCGGGGGATGATGGAGTGATCGGGAGAGGAAGGGGAACTCCCCATGTCTGAAGGTGGAAGACAGGGCGACTGGATCCTGAGCTGGCCATGGCTTTGCCAGACCGCCTTCATTGCTCTGTGCCCAATGGCCACCCTATCCTGGGGCAATCTATTCCTTGAGCTCACACACATCTTTCCTGTGGGGCACGACAGGGAGGGTGGAAACAGGTCTTTTGGGGCATATGGCCGAAGGCATGGGATGGACATGCTTGATAGCCACATTTGAATAACAGGCTGGAAAGTGCTTTTTCCTCTCCCATCCCTAAGGATTACTCCTCACGCTGAGTGACAGTGGGGTGGTGGTGCTGTTAGTGATTATTATTTGGATTTGGAATCCCTCTCTGTCACTCATGCCAGAGCGCAGGGGCATGCTCACAGCCACTGTGGACTCCACATGCCAGGCTCAGGCAATCCTCCTGCCTCGGTCCCCAGAATGTCTGGAACTACAGGCCTGCACCACCACACCCAGTTATTCTTTAGATTTACTCTTGATGGCTGAGATGAGGCCTCACCACCTGCCCCATATTGGTGTCAAACCTACAGGTTCAGGCCATTCACTCACCCGGGTGTCCGAAGGGACAGGATGCCAGGCTGAACCCCTGAGCACGGTCTGTGTTTGTGGTGATGGTAGTGGTTCGTATTATTCTGAGTCAGAGTCCCATTCTGTCACCCAGTCCAGAGTTCAGGGGCCTGCTCTTGGCCACCATGGCCTCCAGCAGCTGGTCTCCAGCAATCCTCCCATTGTGGCCTTCTGAATCCTGGAACGACAGGCATGTGCCACCATCCTTGGCTCATTTTTTTGGCTTCTTCTAGAGACGAGGTCTTGCCAAGGTGCCTGGGCTGGGCTTGAACCCAAGAGCTCAAGCCATCCTCTTGTCTTGGCCTACCAGAGCACAGGTATGATAGGCGTGAGCCCCTGCACTGGCCTTCAAACCCCTCTTGGTTCCCACTATGAGGCTCACTGCCTTCTGATGTCCTGGGGATCCAGCAGGGGTGACCGTAGTCACCCGCCAAGTCATCCCTGGTGAGAGGCAATAGCCCAGGGGCGTATCACCAGCTGGGCACCAAACTCCTCCACCCGCCTCATTCTCCAGGGTGGACCTGCATGCTCCTCCCAAAGGCCGCCTCTGGCAAAGAGAGGGCATGATTCTCAAATAGGACATGCAGGGACAGTCTGGCAACTCACGCCTGTCTCCTTGACATTCTGGGAGGCCGATATGGGAAGATGGCTGGAGCTTGGGAGCTAGAGTTCAGGTTGGGCACCATAGCAAGCTCCCTCCTCGATCCCAAGCAAAACCAGAAGACCTTGGGTGAGGGAAGTCTGGTGGGAGGATCATCCCTGGCTGAGGGTTGAAGGCCAGGCAGGAGAACTAGTATTTCAACCAAATGGAAAGACTGTGATTGCAGGAGTTTGGGAGGCAAAGGCCAAGAGGATGTTCCGATTTGGGCAGTTTGAGGGCGGCCTGGGAAACATAGTGAGGAAAGAAAAGGAAAGAAAGAAAGAAAGAAAGAAAGAAAGAAAGAAAGAAAGAAAGAAAGAAAGGAGGAAATGAAGGAGGAAAGGAGGGAAGAAAGAAAAGAAGAAAGGAAAAAAGGAAGAAAGGAAGAAAGAAGGAAATAATGAAAGAAAGAACAAATGAATGAAATAATGAATGAATGAATGAAAGAAAATGTAAGTCAACAAAGAAATCCATTCTCCTGCAAACCTTCTTCCCTAAATCCTTCCTCCATGCCCCCCCACACATATGAGGGTCCCCATGCTCAGCACCCTACAGCCCTTACCACCCCAATGGTTGCCACCCTTGGCCACGTTCTTGCCGGCTCTCTCTACAAAGGGAGAAATGTGTCCCAGGCAGGCCAACCCTTTGACTCGGGAGTAAGAAACTTTCACCAAAAAAGGCCGAGGACACATCCCTCACCTGGGGACATTTTTTCCCCCAAATCCCATTTTTCCTGGCTCTAAAGCCAGTCATGCTGTGAACACATCGTGCACAGTTGACAATCTGTATATAATTCTGATTTTTTGGAGACAAGGTCTGGCTTTGTGATCCAGGTTGGGGCCCAGGGGCATGAACCACCAGCCTCGAAATCATAGGCTCCGACTATCCTCCCACTTTAGCCTTCAGTGTGGCCGGGATGATGGACACCTCTACCCAAACCACCTGTTTGAATGGGTGCAGAGACAGGGTCTCCTTGCATGGCCCAGGCTGGCCTCAGGCTCCTGGACTGCAGCCATC